>NC_088353.1:34107500-34392500 GCF_036884655.1 Musa acuminata AAA Group
ATATATATACTGCTCGACAGTAGGTGATCCGTGTACCAGTCTGCTGACGGACCGGTACGTACCGCCCGTATTATTCGAAATTGAAGACCTTGCTTTGATCCACATGAAGTACCTCATTGGGCATCAGAATGCTTGAGTCAGTCAATACCCTAATGGAAAGTGTTTCATTTCACTTGTAGAATGTTAATACTCAGAACCTTGCAACAGTGATCTAAAGTAGGCAGCTAGCTTACATACTCCTGTAGCTAGTATGGAGAACCCATGACAAAAAGAAGCAAAGATATAGCATTTTATAATTTAGCTTTGTGTTACATTACACATTCTGACGCACATTCATTAAATAACTAATCATGGCCTATGCAGCATTTTTCTGATCCACATTCCTGTAACAATGGATTATAATTCAGAATTAACATATAACTTCTTGGATCGAGTACATTAACTTTATAATGAATTATCATAATTATAGGAGAATTAATATTCTACAACCTCCACCTAATTTTATAAACAAGCAGTAAGACCAAAAATTTGACTACCCCCTTTGCTCTTTCACTTATAATAACAACACACTGGATGTTCAGATGTCCACCAGAAATTAGGGATAGTATTTTATGTTCGTATATAATATCAGGAAAATGCACTAGAGTTTCTCTTTTTAAAATCTTTAATAGCCACATAAAACTAATAATGCTTAGTGGCTAGGTATTCATGTCAATCTAACCTTAATTTAGTTTCACTAGTTACAGAACTCTAGGTTTATAATTTCAACCACAACAGACCGATATTTGTCAGTCCGACAATCAACCAGTATACAAACCAAACAATTTCATTCGGTCTGATTCAATACAAAGCAAACCATTCAGTAAGCTCACCTAATAAGTTTTCCATATAGTTCATTTACTAGTATTGGACTATGCCAGGCAGTTAAAATATTACCCAGCACTAGTAACAAGCTTTTTTTTTATTTTATAATTTAATAACAGTTGTTACAACCATGGTATACAGTACCGAATGGTAAAACCTGGTACGGGCGGTATGTACCGATCCGACGACATACCGGTACGCGGACCGCCCAGTACCGGACGGAACATACTATAGTGCTACAGTATTGCATTGTAGCAGTGCTACAGTAAGAAGACGCAGTCTTCTCCTCATTTGCGGCGTTCAGCGAAGACGTCAAAGGTCACAAACATCTCCGACCTTCACGAAGAACGCTGCGAACAAGATGCCGAGCCACCGCCTCTCCGTTATGTCCTGGATCGAGATCGTCAAGGGAGGGTGGTGTCGGATAGGGAAGCATCGAGGTTCTCCCGATTCTCCCTCTTCTTCGAGTGTCTTCTCCCTCAACGCTTCTTCTTCCCAGGCCGCAACCAGGTGATACCACCCAATAGTGGGCAGCGACGGTCGAAATCAACCGTTACCGACTTGTTTCGGTTGGTGACGATCGATATTGACTGGTTTTGATAGATCAACGGTATCGCCGGATAGTGAGTGATCCATGTACCGGTACATATTGCCCCATACAAACGGTATTATTCGAAATTAAAATCCTTGGTTACAGTTGTCACTTTTTATTTCCTTTAATTTTCTTCTCTTTCCTTCGCCAACCTCTCCTCGTCTTTATCTCATCCTGCTCCATCTCTGCTACCACCACCTCCACTTCTCTCCTCTTCCTCCTTGACTCCTCTCCTCTTTTTCTTTCTCTCTCTTTCAATTCTTTACTCCTAAGGCAGAGACCTTTCTCTCTCTTTGAATAACATCATGCTTGCCTTGAGCACGGTCAAGTTTGGTTGCCAACATCGAGTCGTAGCTCAAACTCAGCCATCTCAACCTTTGTGAACTATGCATTCTTCCCAACTCGCTTATCCTCGTGGTGCCTCTCACGTGAAGGGTCGGTCGTTCCTCTGAATGTCAATCTCAGATGTCCACTCCTTTGAGCGACTCCTTTCTCTACGTCTCAACACTCGTTTCCCTTAAACGATCATGCATGTTGGCTACCCTCAACGCAGAAGCCATTTTAGCAAAATACTTGATAGGCAATGCAAATTACAAACATAAACTTCGCAAACTCTGAACTGTCCAAGATGGTCCGCCGAGCCAAAAGTCCCCAAAAATGTCTATATGACATTGCTGCGGAATAAGGTAGCAAATCAACCCTAGACACTATCCCAAAGGCCCATCCAGCCATGTGCCACCCGGGTAGCACCTAGGTGCTATGCTAGCTGACACTCCGCAGAGCTAGAAAACCCACAAAATGGCTGCCTGGATGCTTCTTTCTAGGTAGTTTTGCCTCTATACGACGACTGCACATAACCTATGTTTACAAGCCTGAAATGACCACAAAAGCCAATCAAAATGAGGCTACTAAGTCTACTGCAAGCCTTCTATATACTGTGTAAAGCATAAACAAAACCAAAATATACAAACATACATGAGCATTATATCGAACACCCTGTTTACAACGTTGTCCGTGATAGCAAGGCAATTGGTCAAGAGGCTCAAGAGAAAAGGATGGAGGGAAGGAGGAGGAGAAGGAGAAAAGGATGGTCAGGAGGATCAGGAGGCAAAGGAAGAGGAAGAAGACAAGTTGAGGAGGCATACCAGAGGGAGAAGAGGAAGTGGTGATGTAGCACAGTGGCAACACAATGAGGCAATGTTGGCGAAGCAATCGAAAGGCGACAAGGAGGAAGAGATGGAGAAGGTGAGAAGCGATGTTGAGAGAAAGAATACGAGATAGAGAGAGGAAGGTGGGAGAAAAAGAAAACAAACAACTATCAAAAGCTACAAAAAATAAAAAGAAGAATATCACTAAATAAAATACCTAGTCCAAATCCCTTTTTTGGTTGGACCCTGATGTTTTAATTCATTGCTTCAATATCAATTACCTTGACTTCATGGCATTTGATCTGCTCCTAGACCATTTAACAAGGTTTTCAATAGAATGTTAGCAATAAAATATAATCATATGCCTCATCCTATCTTATTGACTTGAACCGGATATGAAAGTTGAAAGGTTACGTCAACATTTTAGTCTGTCTTATGCAATTAGGAGTTCATTATTAAATGTCTTTGACTCTTCATTAATAAATATCAGCACTATTGGCCTATTGGGTCGTTATATAGTATGTGCAATGTACCCTGACCAACAAATCGAAATGTTCACCACCAAATTCTGAGACAATATTAAACAAATCTAACTTTACTTTTTTTTTTCAATCAGTTGGCAGTATTTAAGAAGATAATCCTTGATTTGACTCCTCAGATGCAAATATCAACACAAAAATGTTGATTTATTTCCTTTCCTGCATCAACTACTCCCAAGTATGTTGAATAGTAAATCCTTGATAGCAAAAACTCCTACTTCAATGAACTTTTTCATTTATCTTCCTTTTTTAGAAATATTTGAGCAAGACACTGGACTTAATTAAGCTTGCAATCAACAAAGAGAACATATTAGGTTTGTATACCTATACATACACGTGTGTCACAACATAGCGACACTAGAAATAACAGGATGTTGTTTCTATTTTCACATATGCATTGTATGGTTCCTCACCTTGCTGAAGAAACCTAATAAGTTTGTTAAGGAGCAATGGACCAATAAAGCCAACACCATCATTTAATGCCTGCATAATATGAAAATAAAAAAATCAATGAAAGTTGGAATTGAGTGTTTCAGCTTTCAAGATACACAATGATGATTTAAATTTAATGGAATGTGAAAAAAAGACTTCTTAAACAGGTGAAAAGCAGCACACTGAAAAACTAAAGCAAATACCAGTCATCGACAAGTGTTATTTAACACTATATAAAGGACAGATGTACCATAAAGAGCATTATGAAAAGCTTATGCAATAAGTAACCTAATTAGAAAATTGCACTTGAGGCTAACAATATTTCAGCCAACAGTGATGTTGGTGGTCAAGCAATGGACAGAAGAGAGGAACCCTCATGAGTCAGGAGATCTAGACAATAGGGGCATTTACAAGAAAAAAAAACAAAATAAGCATTTCAGGCTGTCTGTGACAGAATAAGTTCTCGGACTCGTGTGTACCGCCTTGTCACGAATAAAACTATAAACGGGATGTTTGATGTAATGCTCATATATATCTATGTCTTTCGATTTTATTCATACTTTGTATAGTATGTAAAGGGCTGATAGTAGGCTTCGCAGCCCCATTTTCTTTGACTTTGGTGGCCATCTTAAGCTTGCAAACAAATGTTATGTCATATGGGCACTTGTGGGAATTTTGGTCTGTAGTGGACCATTTTGGATTCTTTGTTGTGCGACCGTTTAGAACTTATGAAGTATGTTTGTAATTTGCATTGGCTATGAAGTTTTTACTGAAATAATTGCTTGTGGATCCCGAATAAGACGCTTTCTCTAACTCGTTTTCTCTTTTGTGGGTCCTAAGAGACCATAGAAAGTTTCGGGGAGGCTGATCTTTGCGGATGGACACGCAAGGCTACCACACAATTTAGGCAAAACCAGCTAAGTGCATGACAGCCCGGTACCTACCTGTCCGAACAAACTATAAATCTATGAGCAGGAATGTGATTTTCATCTGCATTTCAGTGAATTATTCATATAAGGTGTAACTTAGAGCCAAACCAAGGAATTGAATATGGTGTACCAACCCTATATGGGGCCACTTTGGATGAAATCATGAAAGTATATTTTAGTAAATCACTAGAAAAAAATTAAAAGAAAAAGTTGAAGTGTCAACATAGTGAGATACAATGAGCAATAGGAACACTACAGTATAGTCAGGTACATTGAGATACTTGAATCCATGATTTAAAATTTTAAATCTCCTACAATGCTCTTTAAAATTAGATGAAGTATGAGAAAATGGGTTAAAAATTTTCACGAAAATAGCTAAGCAACACCAATCCTTTTGACATTATGAATGCCTTCTGCAGAATTTAGGATTGATAATCCAATAAGATGCCTATAAATTAGCATTAAACGAAAACTTGAAGTAACAAGAATGGCTACAAAATAGTTTATCAAGAACAGATTGAAAAGGATACATGACATATAGCAAAGCCCATGCAAAAGCCCCCCATGGTGGGAGTATTTCCTTCTCATTCTATGCTATCTAAAAGGAAGAATATTAATGTTAAGAAAAACAATATGGAGGATAATATTGGAGATAAAACTCATTGTTTTTGCATCAAATAAGTCCATACTGGAAGAACAAGCTCAAGATAATCACAAAAACCCTCTAGTGATGAAGGATATACTTCCCCATGCGGCCATGCAAGTATAAGACATGCTAAAACCTTCAGAAGTTAAAACCATCTCACATTTTTACTGAGTGAGGAATATTATTTAGTCAAATTTTTTAAAAAAACAAAACTTCAAAAACCTAGTTCTAAGCCAAAACTAAAGAAGTCTTATGTTTAGCAAATATGAAAGAGCATAGAAAAGCAAAGATGTTGTAACTCGTAAGTACTCAAAAATTAAATATTTATATTGTTTCGATGAAAAAGGAATCAAAACCTTTAGCAAACCTAGACGCAAATAAGGCCAACCATATGCATGGTACATAGCTCTAAACAGCGACGGATCGGAGTAATGCTTATTCATCTCAGCTTTCCAGCAATCCAATAATGCAGTATGACATAAAGAAGGCTTAAGCTCACAAGGCAATGGAACTAAATCTTGAAAATCAAGTTGCCTGGTCACACCAATATCCATCATCATGTTAACAAATTTGAACATAAGAAGCTGCCAACAGCTGACAGATTTCCCATCCTAAAGAGTTGACAGAAGAAATAAGGTTAGTATCATAAGCCAAAATGGCATAATACAAATAAAAAAGAAGAAACATTTCAGGCAGCAAATTCCTTTGCAGATACAAACAGAATTGACTTGCCAAAGTTATCTATTAAGAAAGAAAAATTGAAGACTATTAGTTTGATAAGCTTTACTACAAACAGGACTAGTACATTATTAGCGAATTACAAATTAAAAAACAGCAAGCATCATAATCTTGAGGATACAAACCAACAAACAGTACCATAACAAATATGGACCCTAATTCATAAAGCAATATGAAGTTTGACAAAAGCAAGCATCCTAGTGCACGAGGCTCCCGCCAATACAAGGTCTGGGGAGGGATCACCAAGGTCGCACGGGAGCAACCTTATCATTGTATCAAAAACAAACAAGTACCCACTTTAAAAAATAAGTTAACCGTTATACCATCTATAGAACCTTTATTAGAGACTATTTGAGCTCCAAATTTACCATCCATGATGCTGCTGAATTCATAGATTGTGAAGTTCATGCTCTAGAGCATAATTTTAAGTTCCAGCTGCATCCGTGCTGAACCAAGGCCAAAGATCAGAAACATCTAGTTTCAGCAAGATCTATTGAAACAATAATGTTTTGCAACTTCAATGTAAAACTGATGTAAAACCTTTGTGAGAGGGTGCACAAATGAGGGAGACATACACATTTTCCTCAAGAAAGCCACACAAATCAACCTTTCCCAGCCCAGCTTCTGTCTTCAAATCCAATTAAAATCAATGATCTTCTTCAAAATTCCTTTAGCTTGTAATAATTTTTTTTTGGCTACCTTCTGCAAGAATCCAAGATCCCATTAATAACAAGATAAATGTGTTTTTTTTTAAACTGTTCTTAGACTCCTTACAAAAGGACATCAAGTGTGTGGACTTGAGTTGATCATGCCCATTGCTCTCAACCCCCCTATCCCACCCATCCAACCTCCCAAAAGAATAGAAGAAAGAAGACAAAAAGAATCTCTAAGTCCAGGCTAACATGGGGCTCACTTATTATTAATTATTAATACATGAGTTGGGTAAGAGGACAAGCCTTGTGTATCATAGTAAAGTTGCTCCTTTGCAACCAGCATGACTAAGGTTCAAAACTTAAGATCAATCTCTCTACTTGTACAAATAAGATTATGCATATTGACCCTTTCAAAATCCCACCTTGGAAGGAACCTTGTTAATTGTGCCACCCTTTTTTTTTAAACATAATCTAAATGAAAATGAACACATAACACTAATACTCTTTTAGTTTCTTAAGCTTACAAGTTCCTCAACTGCCCTTGCCTAAAGAAATAATTTCCTTGCCTCACATTACAACTATTTGAAATTATGAATCATGGATGATGTCAGAAGATATATCTACTATCTAGGATTGAGAGAAGCCTAGGTAGTAGGTACAATGATAAGGTTAATGGCTTGTGATTTAGAAGACTAGTGTTCTTCATCAAATCAACTTATAGAGGTAAGGGCGCATACATTGACCCTCCCTAGACCCTGCAATGCAGGAGACTCATGCTCTAGTTCACCCTTTTATAACACAATAAATTATCGACCTTTTCATGTTTTGCTTATTTTTCATTTTATTTTAACCTATGTTTTTATTAAAAATTTTAATGCACTTAAGAAGCCAAAACATTAAATCCAAGACTGTTCAACTTCAATCATAGAAATAGAAACCAAAGTCAAACTCAAGTTTCATTCCTTGCTTCGGAGACCTTGAGATTGATCAATGGAGTTTGAAACTAAAAAGTCACTCTATTAGTTCCTAGATGCTCTTTTTAATATTTTGAGTTGTAGAGATTGTTGCTTCTCATTGTGTGTCCTACTTAGGGTAAGAACCTTAATTTTTTTTCCTTATTCTCTATTTTGTAGCTGCATCTTGTATGAAGCATTCTAATAATTATATAGAAGACTCCACTAAAGAACAGCTGAGCATTCTACTAACATGCCTAAGCTGATGCTGGTTGGGACAACTTTGGAAAGATACCAGCAAGGTTCAAGGGCTTATTGCATAATAAGCCTTCCCTAAGTATCAAACACCATGGATTACCATGTACCTCAACAGTCAACAGTTAACCAGGCATGTAATATATGACATAGTAAAGTATGATGGCAACCCTATGCCAACACTCATGACTGACTGACAACACATGAATCCTTAAGCTACATTAATAATATAGGTTTCTCAGGCAAACCTATTACAAATTCAGATGCCAACTTCACAAAGTCAAAGTCTAAATGCATACCACATTAACACTTAAAAGACCATGTTAACATATGTATAGCAATGCCCAACAGAATCCTTCTTCTAATGATACCACAACATTAAAATTTTGTTATAAAGCACCACAGCACACAATATATCACTTAATAAACATAAGCCATGAAAATATCTCATTAAACAAGATATCCATACTACTTCCTTTTATAACTCAAGAAATGAAGCATGAGAACAATTTGTATGCACTGGATACCATGGACCACTATATCGTGCCGGCCGGTGATAGCGATTCATGAATGGACCAATACGTTCTGGTCAGTACCCACTACCATATGTCAATATGTTGGTACATACCAGTTTTCAGAAAAAAGACAAAAAAATGATCTGAAATTCAAAAAAAATCCTTTTCTAAGTTTTTTTCTACAATTTAATGGTAATTTTATTGTATTTAAATAAGAATAGAGTGTCTAAGGCATAAATGAATAGGAATTTATCTTCTATCCAAATCAATAGTTTGATACTGAATAGGAACTTTAACCACTAGTGAGTGTGAGAAAGAGAGTAAGAATGAGAGACTGAGTGACGGTGAGTGATAAAGAGGGGAGGGCGGGGATTTAAAGCCCAGAAGAGGCCCCAACGATCAATGCAAACTTGACCCAATTTGGGTTCAAATTCCGACCAGTACCGACCTATATCACCTGATACAGCATGAATACATCATCTGTACTGACCATATTCTGGAATGTTTCATACATACCCCTGAAATGACACTCATCCGGATACTGATAAGCCGGCACACCAGTACGTATCACCCGTTTTGTATTATTTCAGGTGATACATCAAACAATGCTAAAAACAATAACTTCTGAGAATCAAGAGTAAGAAATCACAGTAGAGATAAATCCATATGTACATCTTGAGTAAAGATATTTTAAAAAAGAAATTCTATATTTGTTGCATATCACTAAATCAGGTAAAAAAAATACACATCCATAACCAGCGTTCAAATAAGAACAATCAGAATACCATATCCAGTGTAAATATACGTGAGGAAGTGAACATACCAGACATTCAGTTTGACCTTTTGTCTCTGTATTGCATGAGAGAAGAGGATCCTCTATAGAGTCAACTTTCCTGAAAATATAGCAGATGTTTGGCTTTATTGTTGCCACTTGCAAGCATAAATAAAATACAATAAGCATTGTTTCTACATAAGATTGATTAAAGATGTTTGTGGCCATGAGACAAAACAGGTGAAGCATCAAAGATATTGCTGAGCTGATTGCCTAGCAAAAATCATTTTCTATAGCTATATAACCAAGTTTGTTGGTTTGAAGCTTAAGCACTGCTTATATGAATGCAGAATATGGGGACAGCCTCTTTTGGATTCTTACTAAACTTCAAAAAGCTAGTTGTTTACTTGGGACTAGGGCCAATGATCTTAGCGATATTTATGAAATTACAATTACTTTTAGCTTTCTACCTGGAGATGATCTCTCATGGCAAAGGAACGAACTCTAGGATCCTTTTTGTTGTGGATGAGAATGGCACATACTCAGTGTAAGTTGAGGTTGAACATAGGTACACAGGACTCTCCACAACCTTCAATTCAAGATCCCATTGTACGTCTACTTGATCATTTGTAAATTATGCAAGATTGCCATGATAATTTAACTGCACCAACCATCATTTCAGAGTATTAGCTACCATTTTCTGTATTAGGTTGAGCCTATATATATAAGAGGATTTTAGTTATCAAATTGATCGACAGAATCCTACAAGGATATTTTTAACTCTTCCTTTTTTCTTATGATATGGAGCAAGGTTCGCAATACCGTACCGTACCGACGTTTCGACATTCGCTCGGTACGGTACGAAACGGTATACCGAGCGGTATATATATATATATATATATATATATAACTTGGCGACGTCGCCTCTCTCTTCTCCCAAGCGGGGCGACATCACCTCGTTTATATATATATATATAAATTAATATATATATATAATATTATTTTTTTTTTTTTAATTTAAAAGGTGGCGTCGCATCGCCTCGGCGACGTCGCCTTTTCCTTCCCCGTCGATGACGTCGCCGAACTGTCACGACCTTAGCTGGTTTTGCCTAAGGCGTGCGGCACCCTCGCGCGTCCGTCCGCAAAGGTCAGCCTCCCCGAAGACTCCCATTGTCCCTTAGGACCAACAAAAGAGAGAACGGGTTAAAGAGAACGCCTCAATCGGGATCCACAAGCAAACATGTCCGAAAAACACTTCATAGACAATGCAAATTACAAACAGACTTTACAAGCTCTGAATAGTTGCACAACAAAGGGTAAAATGGTCCATTACAGACCGAGAAGCTCTCGAATGTGTCCACATGACACAACCTTTATTTACAAGCCTAAAGAGGCCACCAACCCAACTAAAATGGGACTTATAAGCCTTCGGCCGCCCCTCTACCTGCTATACAAGGCATGAACATGCCAAAAGACAACGGACAGACATAGCATTACATCCAACATCTTGTTTAGAAGTTTGTCCGTTACATTCTCCCCCACTTATCCCTTCGACGTCCTCGTCGAAGCCTTTGTGAACACTGCAACTCTTCGCCTTTGCTGAGTCTTCAATCTTCTGCTCCAGCTGCAATGCGCCTCCTGGCTCCCAGCTGCTCTCCGCTGCTGTTTCTGAGTAGTCGAACCTTTGATCCGCCATGCTGCTTCAACTCGCCAATGACTCTGACTCTGGTGTGGGGTTGGCTGAGTTGTGTTGATCCTTGTCGATTCTTGCGGATCCACCAAATGAAGGAAAAGACCATCTTTTCTGCGCCAGTCTCGAAAAATTTCCACATGCTGCTTGAACTGGGTGGATGCTTGTTGGAGCTTTAACGAGCATCGCCTCGCAAACTTCTGAAGTTTTGGGTCCTTCCTCCACAAAATCTGCTCATTGACTCTTCTTTCAGTTAGTTGTCACATCCAAGTAGGTTCGCATCACTTCCGCTTTCGATTGGCATTTCGTTGGGAAATGAAGCGGACGATCTACTCTCAGTAGCACTGATCACCGTTGGTGAGGATTTGACAACTATTGTCTTCCATTATCTTCGAAGGGTCTTTGAACTTGTGCAGAGCTCCTCTGCTGGATAGATAAGAGAACTGGGGTACTCGGTTTCGCCCATTCTCTTAAGAGTTGAGAAGGCAAAGGTTACTTTGACTTCGCCCGCCTCCTCGAGGTTGTACTTCATGCATCGAGCTGGTTACTGGTCTTCGCCTGCTCTTTGCTCACACTTCTGAAGCACTTGAAGTGTTTGCACTCCTTGCGTTGAGTTAGCTACTGTGATTCACCTTCTCAAAGCCATTGAACTTCTGGAATGCAGGAAGTTTTCACCCCAACTTGGAGTAATTCTCTGATAGATGAGGTCGCCTCTGGGATTGTACCGTCTTCTCCATCAACCCTGCCGCCTACTCCACTGAGTAGCAAAGGTACAGCACCGCGTACTGCCTACTTCGTTCCTTGGTCGTGCACTCTTGCATGACCCGAAGTCCTTCACTTACGGCTATCTTGATGAGAAACTTGTTGACACCGGTCTTACGAAGTTTCTTGGCCTCTGCCCTTCAGCCTTGTCTCGGTACTTGGAGATTGCCTCTGCATGCTCCACCTCCTCGGCCCCTTTCACGACCAAGCGCTCTCCCTCCATGAGAGCAAGGGATCAATGACTTGCACGGAAGTCCCGCCTCTGCGGTACCATGGCGCTGTCATGCCCATGGCCCTACTATCCGTCGCCTCGCCTCTATATCCCTTTTCTTCACAATCAGTAGAGATGTCTCCGTGGCACTCCTCTGAGTCCACCTCCATTCTAACTGATGCTTGATTTTGGGTAGCTAAGTCCCTCTGGACTCGTCGTCGCTTCCTCGCCCCTTTCGACCCCCTGCTTCAACACCACTGTGTTCTCCAAGCAGTCTGTTTGGTCGATGGATAGACAGACTGCAACTCCCATGCATGGCCTCTGCCATCACGTTGTAGAGTTTGCACCGATTCTGTTCTCCTTAGCTTCCTTGGTAGCAACGTTCGCTTACTCGACCTTGTCCTCTGACTTGTCAGGCTCCCTTAAGCGAATAGCAGCTCTGGAGCAGTCCAACTCTCCAGCTGCTTCGATCATACCTCTGTATGATCAAGTCCCTCCCATGGAACTCACTGGTACTTGCATTCGAACTTTTCCCTTGGTGGAACACAGCCCCCATATGCTGATGACCAAGGCTTTCATCCGATGCAAAATTCGATGCACGCCCGGAAGACCCGCCTCTGCGGTACCATGGCCTTCACTCCTTGAATCCATAGCCCTTCTTGCCGTCGTGTCGTTCATCGAAGTGGAGCTTCCAGTAACTCCCGATCATACCTCCATATGATCTCATCCCTCACGGGACTGATTGTGTGTATCGCACTGCCACGAACTGTTCCACCACGATCCGCTGCACCATGTCGCCTCCTGGTGACATCTCCATTGCCTTCTGATCCTTGTGGAATAAACTCGAATTGTGAACCCTTCATGTGTGGCCTCTGCCAATACATCGCAGGGTCCCTTCCACCTTCGATTTTGTTCGCTCCTCTGGCAATCGATCTTCATCCACCCACTCCTGGGTCACACCTAGATGAAGCACCGCTCTAGGACAGTCCGTCGCCTAGTAGCTCTCGAAGTCCACCGACTTCACTGATCTGTGCACCATTGTCTGGATCCTAGGCCTCTGCCCCTACCAGCACAATCTCCGCTGCGCACTGCTTCCTTCATAGCAACTCAAATGGCAACACTGTGGCATATTCTTCAAGAGTACCCGCCTCTGCGTCCTCTTGCCCCGTGCTAAGGCCTTCTGAACCCAACTTCGCCTCCGCAAGTTGAGTCGCCTTAGTTCCTCCATCAAATGCTCTTCCGAGTTAAGGTGCATGTGCCGCGAAACTCCCTTCGTCTTTGGCACCATGCAAGATGAGTCCGCTCCGTCAGAAAGAAGGACCCATGGAACAACATGATCCTACCCTTGCCTCTGCAAGAGTTCATGTCTTTGACCTCTGTCTAAGGAAAGCACTATGCTTCTGCTCCATGTTCCAACTTCACTGCTGGCTCCCTTCATGCGGCTTGGGTACTTCGCCAAGTTACACCCAAGTTGCTCCGCTCCTCGTTCTTGCATTGAGTCGATGGTGGCCCTCGCGCCCACCATTCCACGGGTCAGCCCTCCCTTGAGTCCGATCTCCATATCGACTCTAAGTGTGCCTTCATTTAAGTTGCTTCAGGTCGCTCCCCCACTTGATCTCGCAATGCATCCACCAATGCATTCCCTCGAGCGAGATCATGCGGCAACTCCTCGTTGCTTGCTCAGTCCATTGAGCTTCGTGGGGTTGTTGTTTGTGAGGTACTCCTCCTCAATATGTGAAGTCCGTCTCACATGATTCTCCCTCTGGAGTGCCGAGACATATCCCTCCTGGATAACTGTCTCGTTGGAGCAACATCTCTCTTCGTTTTGGAGACCACCATCCCCTTGGACTACTCCGATCTGCTGAACAAACTGTGCATTGTTCTGCCTCTTGCAAACGCACTTGCTAGATTGCGCCTCCACGTCAATACAGCCACCACTGCACCCCTCAAGGCCTAGCAACATGCTGAACTCGTTGCACACTTCAGCCTTCTACGGACGTATCCTTTGCATGCCGAAGAGAAAGTTTTAATGCTCCATTGGCGCCGAGTCTCGGCCGCCTTGGGATGGCCACGAACATTCCATTGTCCGCATACAAGCCCATGCATGAGTACCAAATTCTTCGAGTTAGCAATTCCCCTCACCTCTGTGAGCTTTGCATTACTCTTTTGGTCGTTGAGCAACTCATTCCACCTTGGATGGTCTCATTCTTGCCAAGCGCCTCGCCTGCCTAGAGCACCATCAAGTATAGTTGTCAACGTTGAGCCATAGCTCAAACTCAGCCATCCCAACCTTTGTGCGCTCCGCATTCTTCCAAGCTTGCCTGTTCTCGTGGTGCCTCTTGCGCGAAGGGTTGGCCATTCCTCTGAATGCCAATGTCAGATGCCCGCTCCTCTGAGCGACTCTTTTCCCTACATCTCCATGCCCGTTTTCCCTCAAACGGTCGCGCGTGTGCTGACTGCCCTCCATGCAGCCCCACTAGGTCCCCCACGTTTGCATGTCAAGTGTTTCTATGAGTGCTTGTCCTGCTCTGATACCATAATGTCACGACCTTAGCTGGTTTTGCCTAAGGCGTGCGGCACCCTCGCGCGTCCGTCCGCAAAGGTCAGCCTCCCCGAAGACTCCCATTGTCCCTTAGGACCAACAAAAGAGAGAACGGGTTAAAGAGAACGCCTCAATCGGGATCCACAAGCAAACATGTCCGAAAAACACTTCATAGACAATGCAAATTACAAACAGACTTTACAAGCTCTGAATAGTTGCACAACAAAGGGTAAAATGGTCCATTACAGACCGAGAAGCTCTCGAATGTGTCCACATGACACAACCTTTATTTACAAGCCTAAAGAGGCCACCAACCCAACTAAAATGGGACTTATAAGCCTTCGGCCGCCCCTCTACCTGCTATACAAGGCATGAACATGCCAAAAGACAACGGACAGACATAGCATTACATCCAACATCTTGTTTAGAAGTTTGTCCGTTACAGAACGTCGCCTTTTTCTAATATATATATATATATAAACTATTTATATTATTTTATTATTAATTTTCGTTCTGCCTGGTAACGGGCGATTCATATACCGATATGCCATCGGACCAGTACGTACCGCCCATACCGGGCGGTATCATTCGGTATTGCCTACCTTGATATGGAGTTTAAATTAAATTGAGTCTCTTTCATTTTTTAGGGATTTTGGATTATTTTTGTTAGCCATTTGGGAAGAACAATTAGATAAGTTTCTATTCTATTTAAACTTGGATAGGATGGTAAAGTTGCTGATGTTTTCTAAAGTTTTTATTATGTCTATGTTCATTTAGTATTTCTTGAAGTCAAAGGAAAGAATAAATAAAATAAGGAACTACTTTACCCATACTGGCACTCTATCATGAACAGTAATCAGAAACACAAACCATATGTATTGGTTATCTCCTTTTGAATATGATTATGCAGGTTTTGTCATATATAACATGGTCTTTTGTTTAGAAGCAAACAGGGAGTTTTAAATCAAAAAACATGAACAGAACATTTATGTTATTCATACACCGGCTAACCTAGAGTTGTTTGTTCTTCCTAAATTGTGAGTTTATTCCTGCAGTCTTCTTTTTCCCTCTATGGTTTCTAGCCCACCATCCCCTTCACACCCCAAATCCAGAGAGTTGTCCTTTACACTAATCCACGGAAGTTTATGATTATTATACGTATCATAAAGGCAAGTGAGCCCCACCTAGATCACATCAACAAGCCCTAGATATCATTCCTTTGTTTCTAGCATGGATGGTGCTTTGGCCTATAGTGGTGGACATATGTTGTTCTTTCTTTGTCTAAGGTACCTCTTAACATAGTGTGATTTCTTTATTATTTCCTTTAACCTTTTGTTGACTTTGCACAACATGAAATTAATCCTTGAACATGAAAGGATTTGAAAAAGAGAGGGAAAAAAGTAACTAAGAAGTTTTTCTTTTTCCAGAGTCAAACAAGCAATTGCCTACATATTATTAGGCAACATCTAATAATCAAAAAGAGAGGAATAATAGTTGAGCTCAATCCCCCACTGATTATATGGTTATTGGTTATTGTTATTGCTATTTAATCTTTCATCAAAATAAAACTGATAGTGTTATAATTGGACAAGCATCTCCATACCATGGTATAAGCCATCCCTTGTACCATGGATACATATCCCTTATTGTGATTTAAGTATGACTCTATATAGTATACTAAAAGAAGCCATCCCTTGTAAAGACTTACAGTCACTTATAACTCTTCCAAATCTTTAAAAAAGTGATAATTTAACGAATGAACCTGTCAAACTTCTCTAAATCACTAAACAATTTCCAATTAGGTACAATCTCAAATTTCAGTACCACAAGACAAGAACAACAAAATCAAAACCATAGCAATTAATGCTAAACATCACAAATAGAATGACACAAATCCAACTGGGAAAGACAAATTGATCGAATCAAATATTGAAGTTCCAAATTAGATCTAAAATACTAAGCTGCATACAGTAACTAAAAATCAACAAACTAGAAAGATTTGTATGCCAATATGATGTATTAAATACATAATAGAAAAAGCATACTTAATGCAGTTCAACATTGTTAAGTATTGTTATTCATCAATTTTGTACGCTGTGTTGCAACTCTAACAATTTAATACCAGACCTAAGCACTCAGAAATCCTTAATGTGATACCATTTAAAGCTTTAAGCACCCAATTAATATCTTGACCTTCATTTTTTTTGTCAACAAATGATGTACTTGATATATGTTTATATATCTATCACCAAGTAAATGTAAAACATCAAGCACTTCTTTAAACAAAAGGCACATCAAGGATTACAAAAATAAAGTAATAAGTAGACAAAGTAGAAATACAGAAACAGATCATCCAGTGATCTATGAGCTAAAGATAACAATACCTCTTGTAACTGGGAGCATGCATCAATCTAATCACAATGACCAAAAGACCAAACACGAATTCCGCTAAGAGCGAAGAACTCTCCTTAAAACATGTAATCACCTGTTACATCATGCTCTTAAGAAATCTCAATGGTAGATGTTACTAAGATAAATAATTGCATTTTGATTATGAAGATATGCTATAAAAATTTAAAAAGTACATGTTTTGTATTGAATTTTAGAATATAATAATGTGTCTCTTCACATTTCCCTCTGTCAAAAGGCAAAATGCTTAGACTATTACAACTTCAGTTGTGCTTTTAAACCCTTTTTCGATCAAGAAAATATTTTTTTTCCAGATTTCATGATAGAAAATAAATGACATCAGATAAAATTTTATATCAGAATTTGGTGGGACCCTAGTTTGATACATTCAAGTCTCCTTTTAAGTAATACCTCTAGCGATGATAAACTCCACAGAAGATGAGGGATCTCCAGAAGAGGCTTTACGATCCACCAAAAGCACAAGATGGGATTACAAAACACATAGAACCAGTGCTCCAATTTTGAGGCTAGAAGAAGTACCATCTGTAGAAATGCTCGATACATAGAAGAGGTTAAGAATAGGGTGGATATTATTTCAAGTGATCTTGGCATATATATAAAAAGGTCTAGATAGCTTACCCAAGAACTAAGCTGAGAGCATCGGTAGAACCAATAATGACTCTCGCTAATATGTCCTTCAAGATTGTTCTTAACAAGCAAATATATTTCGTATAGACCAAGGATAACTCCAAAAGCTGAGACAATTTGTAAACAGACCAGTTTTAAGTGGTCTACCCTGACATCCTGTAAAACAAAAGAACGGTTATGAATGACTGAAAAATAGATGTTATATGTGTACTTGTGTAGAGTCTTGATCCTCTGATGTTGCATAACCGTACCAAGCTTATTGAAATTATAATGATGTTTGGTCCAAGTAGTGCTGTAAGAACCAAAAGTCTACTAAAAGAAGTGCCAAGAAAGCGTGCGCATTATAAATAGCACCAAACAAGAAATTGTTGGTCCATTCAGAAAAGGAACTGAACAAGATCAAACAGATTAAGTTACCGTTAATAAGACTATAACAAAGTAAAGAATGTAAATCCAGTTACCCTATTTTTTCCAGAGCTCCTCTGTGTCAATCCGAGAATGAGAACCGCACTCACAGTCACCATATTTGCTCCGAACCCCAATACCGTGTCAAACTTAAGGAAAAGATGGATCGAAAACCAATAAGAAGCGAGTACAGAGGAAGCACAGCAAGCAAAAAGGATATATATTCTCGAAGCATTGCGTGAAGCCTTTCCCATCCCACACCTGCAAGACAAAAGACGAACGGGAAACAGTCGACCGAAACACGCATAAACTAGCTCTAATTGCGAGGAATCAAACAAAACCAAGCATCAGAACACCGAAACTGAAACACTTGTGGGATATCATCGGACTCTAGTGATTACAATTTTGCAGAGTTGGAGAAATAAACAAGATCCAGAAGAAGCGAGAGGAAGAAGAGCAAGACCATACCGTCGGGTCGTTAGGGCAGACGAACTCCATGGTGCGCCGGAGTGGGAGAAGAAATCCGAGGGGAGAGAGATGCCGTGGCATTAATACACGTGAATAGGGGTAAACTGGTAAATTTGAACAAAGAAAAGACGAATTCTTTAACCGATGATTCGGAGGGTCCCACCTTCGAAGTTTGACGATGCGAGTTGGGAAATCTCCGCCGTCGATTTCATTGATAACTTCTGCCTTCCGAAGTTTAAACGGACACGATGCGATTTCGCATGTATATTCAATGTATCATGTGGGATGCAAACAATAAAAGAGGGAGAGAGATTCGCAGGCGCGAGATGGCATGCAGCGATATAAAGCTAGGGCAAAGGTCACGGAAATAACTATTTACTCGTACGTTCGATACCCGTCTCGCAACCTTCCTTTTCGTTGGCGGCAGGGCCACAATTCCACACCATGACATCGGAGGTACACGAGCGGGTTAACAGTGGGGGATGTAACACTACGGTTTGTGGTTGGTACAGTTAGAATACTGGTGGAAGAAGGTGGCTGCTGCGTCATCGAACCACTTCTCCGGACGCGGATTCCGAGTTCCACCTCGTGGCATGCGCTAATAACGATAAGGTCCTTTGTAATTTCTATATTTCTATCTCTAAATCCAGCTTTATCAAAAAAAATATATACATATATCATTATGAAATAATTACAATTTAATTAAAATTCCAAATAATAAAATATTATATTATGAAAAAAAATTATTATTATTATAGTTAATTTATGTATTTGAATTTAATTAATTATTAATAAAAAGATATGCAAAAACTTTTTTCAATTTATTTAATTATTGAAAAATCTGAGTTTTTTTTTTTTTAATTGGTGTTCTATTTTATTTTTCTTCGTCAGCTTTCGCTTTTTATATACACTAAAAATGTCCGGCAAAGAAAAGCTTCCATCCTTTTGCATTGGATTGATCCATAAGATGATTGATACATTACTATGTCAATTACAGTCCTATTTAATAGATTTAAAATGTTTTTTAGCCTCAATAGAAATACTATAAATTAATTTAATTTAATAGAAGTGGGTCTTTAAATATTATATCCGCATGACCTAATAATCAGATTGGTTTGATCTTTAATTTTGCCTTGACTTCATCGTCAAGTCTCCAAAAACAAAAGACCTTATCCCCTCCCTCTCAAATTCCTTTGACTGATATCCTAAGAAAAATTCTTCCAATATTATTAGTCACTGTACAAATAAATGCCAGTAGACCTTTGCATCATTAACATATCAAAGATCCTTTGAATTTTAGTTAGGGTAGAAAAGTCGGTAGAGGTTTGGCATCCAACTTCAGATGTTAGATGGAATTAGTAATTCTTCTTCTCCCCCTGTGGAGATATTTCAGATGTAGGTCGAATCATCTGCTCCGGTGGAAATGGAAGGGATGCCACCACCAACTTCAGCTTGATTCGGAGCTTTGATCCAAGGAGTGATATTTCTGCAACAGTCTGCATCAAAAGGAAGCAAAAGTCACTCGATGATTCAAGAAACCAGCCTCCTCCTTCCTCCACTTGCGTCTTACATAGAGCAGCCTCCATTTAGGGTTTCCTGTTTCTACTCCCACCGAACCCTACGCCAAGATTGAGCTCTCGCTCTCGCTCTCTCTCTCTCTCTCTCTCTCCAGCTGATTGGTAGATGCCGTCCTTCGTACATGTACATCCATCAACATCGTCACGTAGGAACGTCACCGTACCACCGCATCATCTGCCCGAGGCTGGAAGCGACCATAGGATGCCTGTCGACAGCTGATTGGTCATCGGGGTCCTTCGTGTACGTGTACCAAACATAACGTCACCGTACTGACGCATGATCTACCGCCAGATGCTCTCGTTTACGTGGCAACGTATGCAGCCGTCAGATTTGATTGGACCGCGATTCCGCCTCTTCACCGGACAACGATTTTGGCGGATCAATTCGTGGTTTGGTTCGCCCGCTAGCGGTGTCGCTTTGATGTGCGTGCTTTTGGCTCGTCGAGGTGCGACGCGCGTGTCAATCATAGGTCGACGGTCAACGTATGGATGACGTGGATATTTGTAGGATCAAATATTTATATCAAATTGAATCTCATCGATTTTATGGACGAAAATACTGTATCTACTGTCATGCTTAAAAATAATATTGAATCTCATCGATTTTATATACTGTATCTACTGTCAACTTATTTCTCTTTTAATTTTTAATCATATAAAAAAAAATTAATTTTATTTCAGTAAGTGATAATACGTATTGTATTTTCGTCAATAAAATAGAGAAAAAAAATATAATTAAATATTGTTTTTATATAAATATAAAATTTTTAATATAATTATAAAAAATAAAAAAATTAAAAATATTTTATTATAAGAGATAATAAGTCCCTCAAAATGAAGTGGCCCTCCAAACCAACAGGAGATGACATGACACTTGTTATTGCGAAAGGACAAATCTGATGCTTCCGAGTCTCGTAGGGTTAGACCTCGAGAGACGACGACACATGCGATGATGGCAAGAGAAAGCTAATGTGGAGATCTAACCAGCAGATAGCAGCCGATGATGCAGTGGTGATGGCGACGAGAATCGCGACGTGGGAACTTTTGGTGGTGTGGAAAATGGATGCATCGAGCTTCTTTTGTTCTGATCGTGAAAAGTTCATGGAAACTTGGTCCTTTTTTATGCCTTCTTGTTTTGTCCTCTTAATTAGATTGACATGAACAGTATATAATCGAATAAACATTGACCGGAGATGATCACCTCAATCAGTCCTCTAAGGACCATGTGATTTAATGTTCTTTATGTCTCGAGTGGGGCAGAATATATTGGTGATTAATTATCATTAGGTGTCAAAAATCAAAAGAACATTTTAAAAGTAATAATACAAAATTATATTAAAAATTAACATAAAAAATAAATATGATAACTTTCTTTCATGTCTAAAAGTAAACTCAAATCTCAGACTCATTGTACTCCCTCTCGAGAAGAACATCTAAATTGTCTAACCTCTTTCTTTCACTAAAATCTTATGACTCTTTTCCAATTAATTAAAATCTAATTACAACTCTAAACATAGATGTGGATTTGCCAAGTCATGGAGAAACTCAATTGTCTCCGAAAAATTATAGTTATTTTGAAAGTAAAGAATATGGTCGATAAGTATTTTTTGGATTTTATAAGTGAAAAGATAAAAACGAAAAAGTTTGCATCAAGAATGAGGAATGCAAGTTCTAAAAGAGTTTGGTTCGAATGAAAAATAATAATTATAAAAAAACAACGACTAATTGCTCTATAGATATTTCTATATATCTTATGAAAAATATAAATATTTTTTTAAGCTTTATGAAAAATTTATATGACATAAACGACAAGAAACTCAAACTTTTAGTGTATAAATTAAGTAATTAATTAATTAACAAGCAAAAAAAAAAAGATTCATTTCATGCATCAAAAACGTAGATAGCATGAGTTCATGCTTTGAGTTATCGACGTGGTATAAATTCTTAGCGTTAATTTATATGTTTCTTGATGATTTTAAACATAATCTATGCCACATTTATTTACACGATGAAAATTGTCCACATAGAGCAAATCGTAGGCACTTCGTTTTCTTCATTTTTTTTCTTTGGCAAAAATAGAGGAGAGTCGTAAGTCAACGCAAAAGCAAGTCTTCTAAGTCAACTGTTGTACTCTAACAAAGGAGAGTCGTAAGCAGTATGACGTACCCACCCACTTTGCGTCACCAAACGATGAGTTTGGATCTTTCCTAACTTTACGAGGAACCAATGCGTAATCGAACCTAATCTTACACCAATCGAAGAGAAGAAACGAAAGAGAATTGGACATGTAGAAGAGTCGACTCGCTATCAAAACCATGTCAATATGATGAATTGCCAAGCATAGTTAGTGTGTGGATGCAATCGAAGGTTTTGAAAGATCCAATTGACTTGAGAAGCTCAAAGACTCAAGCTTGTGTTCACATAGTTGTCCTTTAAATCCAATTTGACATCTTCTTTCTAATTATTCTATACAAAAATAAATAAAAATAATAATAATAATTAATTACAATGTCGGACCTCAAATTGATTGTGATGACAGAATTATGTATACAAAAAAGAAGACAATACTAAACAAATGAGACATCATAGTCAATCTTTAGCATTGTAGTAGGTCTAGTGGCTCCTTCAAGATCACCACAGGTTTGACCTATCAACCTATAGACGAGACTTCAAAGTTGTTAATTGAATCGCTTCGAGATATAATACACATCATGATTGAAGGTCACTGTCAACTTATCGCAATGCTTCCATTGACTCCCGATCCCCGGTGAATGGCTTCTGTGTTCTTTCCTATCCCAACTTGTCGTGGATAGACGCATGAGAGATGTGCACCGAGTTACAGTCTGCTTTGAATTGATGACATGCAGAAGCTGACGTCTGGTTGGTGATGCAGCGTCTCCTACCTCACCATTTCTGCACAACTTCCTGTGAGTCTCCATCTTCTTTGTATAAGAACACTCCTCTCCTTACACCTGTTGGATATCTTCTGTTTGGGTTCTGATGGATTCGAGGTGGGCGACTCTCAGCCTTGACCTCGGCGTCGGCCTTCTTCCGTCTCCTGGCCAAGTTTCGGTGAGTTTTAGCTTGCACGGCCAATGATCTGCTCGATCTAGGGAAGCTGAATGCATAAACATTATGCAGAGAGAGCGTGGATCAGTGCTGGTCGAAGGGAGTTCTTCGAGAAAAGAAGAGGCTCGTTTGACGAGCACACAGTTTGGAGATTTAGAAGCCGAGCTGAACCGGATCAGTGAAGAGAACAAGAGGCTTAGTGAGATGGTCAGCAACATGCTCACGGACTGCGTTGCTCTAAGCGGCGGCGTGCCTGCGTTGCCGAAGAGGAAGAGGATCGAGACGAACACGCCAGGTGACGACGACCCATGCAAAAGAGTGAGAGCAGATCCCGTGCCCAACGCCTCGAAGGCCTACGTGCGGATCGACCCGAAGAACACGAGCTTGGTGAGTTCCATTGATCGATGATCGACGTCGCAAATGAAAGGAGCATTGATCAGGTGGTGTTTTGGCGTTGTCAGGTGGTCAAGGACGGATACCAGTGGAGGAAGTATGGTCAGAAGGTGACGAGAGACAACCCATTCCCCAGAGCTTACTTCAGATGCTCCTTTGCTCCTTCATGTCCTGTGAAGAAGAAGGTACAGAAAGATCGAGCTTACTCATGTCCCATACGACAGACCGACTCACTTGCTGTGTTGGATTCATTAGGTGCAAAGAAGTGCGGAAGACGGATCGATCTTGGTGGCCACATATGAAGGCGAGCATAACCACAAACACCTTGCGCAGGACGAACTCTACGTCGGAGGAATCCCGTGCCGGCCATTGCAGCAGCGATTCGGAAACCAGGAATCGCCGGGGTTTCACAGGATCCTGGTGGACCAGATGGCCTCCTCGTTGACGAAGGATCCAAGCTTCACGGCTGCTATCGCTGCCGCCATATCCGAGAGACTTCTGCAACAGACACCGGTTCCGAACTAGGCGTGCGATTGAGTACTCAGTATCCTTCCTTCCTCGCGCTCCCAATACAACTTCATTTCATATAGGATCGGGTGGATGTAATCGAGATTCCAACTTGTATATTGCTCATGCAACTTTATATTTATATATATATATATATATATATATATATATATATATATATAGTGCCCATTGAACATATGTTACCTACTGAAATATTTAGGATACGAGATTTGTCAGTCAAAGAGAACGTAACGTTAGTTCATTGGTTAGATCCGCATTAGCTAATGAGATTTTATCAAAAATAATTTAAGAAATATTTATTTTAATGTTCTTAATTTAACAACATGTAATGATCGATCCCCAAATAATCGAGACATTATTTTTCGTTATTGAACTTGAATTCATCCCGATAAGCATTGGTGTTATAGCAGTAACAAAGTTGGATTGTTAATCATATTATTAGGAACTAAAAAAATAGATGTGTTTCAGTGTATATTTGTTGATATTAGAGAAACGTATAAGAATAATACATTTTCCTTCTAACCGAGCCTAGAATACTATAATAGTTTACTATAAACAAACAACTATATACATACGTATATATATACATACAACTGTCGATGATTTAAATATTTTAAATAATATTTATCAGAGCCGACCTAGTAAACGTGGATTGAAGATACCAAAATACTAGGTCTAGAACTGATTTTAAACAACTAAAAATAATAATAAAAGGACTTATCCGATTAGAAGAACTAATCAAATCGACTGATAGTATCCAAATATCGACCAAGAATGACTTTCAAACAACTTCAAGAAAATAATAGATGAACTTATCCAATCGAAAGAGTTAACCAACTAAAATAACATATCAAGCAGCGATGAGTTAATAATCACTGTTGCATTAAGTCTCACCTGAAAACCCAACAAATCAAAATCATTCTTCTAGTGTTAAGAACTTGAAACCCTATCTTCCCCCTCAAACCGACAATAAATAAAGTCATCACTCCCAAGCCAATAATAGACTAACGCACTACATCTTACTCGACTTCCACTACCAAACACTTTCCGCTCCACATCTCCTTTAGTTTATCACCACCACCATCATTCCTTGCCCCCTCACCACATTCTCCTCCAACCCCACCACTGTATTATATTGATTTATCTACTGCAAAATCCCATCCATCTACATGAAAACGACAAGCTTCCAATGAAATCGAATGGAAAGGCATGCTTGTGAATGATGGGAAAGAGAAAGCAAAGTAAAGTCGATAACAGATAGACACGAAGGAAAGGGAAAAGCTAATGGAGGATGAAGATACCCAAAAGAGAGAACTTTGACGTGGGCCTTCCTCATCTCAAGGAATGGCGGCTCCGTCCTTGCTCCCGGCCGGCCATGGGGCGTCGGCTTCCGTGCCGCTGCCGTTAGTGGACTGAACTGTCAGCGCGGAGATGGTCGGCGATGCAGGTGCGTCGCCAGCTGCATGATGCGTCGGGCGGTTGAGCTGGCCGAGGCAGCCGGAGCCAGGAGGCCGGGGATGGCAGGCGGCGGCCGAGGAGATCGCCGAGACGAGGGAGATGGGTATGAGGCAGAGACCTTTCCCCTGGAGGTACTGCATCGCCGACCCCATGTCCTCCTCCATCAGCTTCGCCACCTGGTGCTCCGCCACCGTCATGCCGCCGTCGTCGCCGCCCACCACGCCATCGACTCCCGCCCCGTTCTGCCACCACGTAGAACATTTACTCCGATTTCTTTACACGAGTGCCATGCACAGTCTCCGTCAAGATAGAGCGAACGAATACCTCTGAAGACATATCAGCCACGAGGGGCGCAACCGCCGCCGCTCCGCCCAACCTGCTCATGCTCAAGACCTGTGTGTTACCGATGCATGTAAATTGCTATTAGTATTCCGTACACAATAAAGCAGCAACATACTCCTTAAACAGTCATCTGAGAACCACAGTGGCAGCACTTGCACGATCACTGCACTGTGTGCAAATCTAGCATATCAATAAAAGCATCAGCCAATGGCTAACTACGTTAATGTATCAGTCTCCATGAAAGAACAATGACGAAGAAGTATCAGCCAAGGAAAACTTTTGAGGCATTGTAAGGAGGGAGGGAAGTTTTTGCCTTGACTTGGAGCTGGAGGAACTTGACGTAATCGATGATCTCATCCAGCATCAATGCCTTGTCCGTCTGCAGTGAAAATTATAATGCAAGGTTTACTGACAAGTTTGGAAGGCGATTGCTGGGGAATTGACTGGTAGAGAACACTAAAAATGCATGGATATTCAGCACACATTCCTCTTACTTCTATTTGACATTTTAACTTGACTATATAAATCTTTTTCATGTTTGTAGTCATTGTTAGATGATCAACATTGTCCACTTCTGGATTAGGTAGATTCAGCAGTTAAAATATGGCATCTTGTTCTTCCAAGGAGTAGAAATCTGCATAGTCGGCTTCCAGATGAGGTAGATATAGCAGTGAAAGACAGCATCCAAAGAGTAGACATGGCATCTTTTTCTTCCAAAGAGTAGAAATCTACATTGTCCACTTCTAGATAAGATAGATGTAGCAGTTAAAACATTGGCATCTCTTTCTTCCATGACATTGCCATTTCCAGATGAGTTAGACGCAGCATTTAAAAGATGGCATCTTGTTCTTCCAAAGAGTACAAATCTACATTCTACACTGTCCACTTCTAGATAAGTTAGACAAAGCAGTTAAAAGATGGCAGGTTGTTCTTCTTCCAAGTACTAGAAATCTACATTGTCCACTTCTGAATATGGTAGATGTAGTTGTTAAAGATGGAATCTTGTTTCTCCAACAAGGACAAATTACATAAGGTGAACAAGTATCATAATGTAAGATTATTAGTTTGCTCACCAAAGGAGTATAGGAGGGAGAAGGGAACGAAGGGGATGGTGCGAACCTTATTGCCGTTGGGCACCAACTCCTGCAGGGCTTTCATCCTCTCCGCGATTCTCTCCCTCCGAAGCTGTGCCACAGGAAGCAAACAGAGTCCAACAAGAAGACAAATCAGCTAAAACAGGGTACTGAAGACAAAGAGTTTAGAACAGAGACTGGATGAACGCAGCCAAGAAGAGTCCAAAGTTTGGAACAGAGAATAAAAGACAGGAAAAAACAAAGAGCATTGAGGAGGAATTGTTCCCCAAAAATTCCATTTTTCGCATGGAAAAGCGATGAGACTTACTCTTTCAGCAATGCTATGTGGATCCGTCGCCTGCCCTCGCCTCGCCCTCACCCTCGGCCTCGGCGGCGCCGTGACCCCGCAAGCGGGTGCCGAAGCTGCCGCCGTCCCCGTCCTGGTGCCCTGCCCCATCCCGTAGTTCTGACACGGTTTGGAATTCAGTTAATTCCCAACTTCCCCCAAAAAAAGAGTCTCCTTTTTTGGTCTACAACAGAGAGAAACGATGGTTCATGAAACCTGGGGATGATGGAGAAGCTGCTGCTGGGTAGGCGCTTGAATCGCCCGCTGGAGCGATCCCCCGAATCCATTGCTGTAAAGCCCCTCCGCCTCCTTCCGTGCATTAAAGATCGAGTTTTCAGCAGGAAAGGTAATGTTTTTTCCCCCCTCTTTTTATCGCTATTAAAGGAGATTAGGAAGTCATGGAGAGCGTACGGTGAGATGGGGGGATTTGAAGGGCGCATCGACTTCGTCTCGGGATCTGTCGACGAGGAGGCCGGAATCCCCGGAACCGCCGCTCCCGAGGGAGAGCGGCAGCGGAAGAAAGCCCCTCGAATCTCCACCGCCGGCCGCCGGCGGTTGCGCGATCGACTGAAGGAGCAACTGCTGCTGCGCCTGGTGGTGACTGTGCTGACCCAGCTGCAGCAGCATCGACGTCTCCGTCAGCGAGCTCCCACCTCTGCTGGCCTCCTGCTGCCGGAGCCGCGAGGCCAGCAGCGAGGACTCGTCGTAGGGCACGTAGCGCACTCCCTCTGCCGCCGACGCCACCTCCGGCGCCTTCCCGCCGACGCCAGCCCCGAAGAGCAACTTGGGGTCCCCCAGCCCCGGCGGCCAGGCGGGGGCGAGGCCGGAGATCATCTGATCGAAGAAGTCGTCGCGGCCGGCGCCGCCTCCGCCGTTCTGGAGCTCCTGGAGAGCGACGTGTGGCGCCGCCATCCCCTGCACGTCCTTGCCGCTCCGTTGCATCACCTCCGTCACCGAATCTAGGGGTAGGGATAGGGTTTCGCTCTGTTTCGTCTCTCTCGATGGTGCGCGCGCGCGGGAGGAGGAAGGGAAGACGGCCGTTTCGTGGTGCGTTTCGTGCTTATGAATCCACAGTTAAGCTAAGCTAACTAAGCGGCTAATGCGATCGCAGTTACCGGCGTTGCTTCGTCGCAGTCGACTCAAGCTTAGTTGAAGTAGCTACCTCATAATTGATTGTGGTGAAAGATGTCATTTCATAGGTAAATTATCTATTAATACTCACATTTTGGGTTAAGCAGTTTATAAATATTTTAATATTAATACTTATTATTTTCATTGCTCATCAAATTGATAGCTGTTTATAAAATTTAGGCCAATGATATTGCATTCAAAAAAAAAAAAAAGAAATTTTCTCAATCAGTCCTTTACAAGCAGATTAACTTCCTTTTCAATGTAAAGATTTATAAATTATTTTAATTTATAAAAATATATATTATTAGACTAATAAAATCTTTATATATATATATATATATATATATATATATATATATATATATATATATATATATATATATATATTGTAAGAAAAATAAAATTAGTATTTACTTTGTTAGATGTTGGTGGGGATAACGTGGCTTGACCTGAGGAGTCAAGGTGGAGGTGAACCGTCGATTGGAAGTAGAATGATTCAAAGATTAAAAGAGTAAGGATATTATTATTTATAGTCACGGCTTCTTGTGATTAGAAACGATCTTAGAGTTATCACTTTGTAAATATATTCCCTTGTATAAAAAATTATCATAAATGGTATACTCATGAACAATGAGACACACAACAATTCTAATTATATTCTTAACCCTCCAAGGAGAATGTTTCTCCTATTTAGCAGCTCCACCAGATTCTCTAATTGGATTCTACTCTGAATTCTCTACACTGCATAGTCCATCTTTAGACCATATGCCTCGTGTACAGGGAACAAAGGGGCCAATTGGTAGGCCAATTTTGACTGTATGGAAAGAGATACACTTTTGTGGGTGGCCAGATGAGTTCTTTGCTATTTTGTGTTCTGGATGAGGCCTGTGTGAGACTGACTAATTAAGCAATTCATATTTCTTTCAGAAAGAAAGAAAAAATAAAAGAGATCATGGATGAGATCCATCAAAGTTGAATTTGACCTAATCAGTTGACATATCTCATAAGATCTCCGGATAAAGCTAATCCAGGTTCAACATCATGAGCTGTAGAAGAGCTACAGCCTTGCAACTCACAGAGAACCAAGTGCAGGACAACCTGTAACACACACCTTTAAGAGATCACTAGTGACAATCTTTAAAGTTTTTTTTTTTTTTTTTTTATCAATATCATTCCATCTAAAGGTTCAAGATGTGATTATATATTCTTATGTTTCTATGCATTTTAGGTGAAAATATGTTGTCATGACTCCCTATTAGTGAAAAGACCCCCTGTGCTGAACAAGTATAGTAGTAGTAATGTGGAGTTAGTGAACCGAGGGAGGGCTTAGAAGGCCAGGAGATAGCTTAATCTCTATAATTACCAAATAAGTAGGTGTCTATCTATCCTTGTGCCAATCATGTACAACCCTTCCCTTCCTTGTTTCTTCTTTTGCCTGACGACTATGGCAGCTTTCTAAACTGCGACACCAGCAAAAAGCCAGCATCGGTAGGGTGCTACTCCCTCTCTAGAAGAGACACTGGACTCCCACAGGTTCCACGGGATTTGATATGTTAATGCGGGAGGAGACCATACTGCTTGTAGAATTGAAATGGGAAATGTTGTTGCTCTCGTGTAATAAAGACGCATATGATATTGCTTGTAGAATTTGTGGCGTATTGGTTGACAGCTCTTTTTGGTCCTTGGATTATTAGTATTTCATGCTAACTCGGGTGATGGGTCTGTGCGTTAAATTATGTAGTACATTTTGGATGGCTTCCAGCTAAAAGGCTGCCGTTTAAACAATGGAATAAGCTGCCGTAGTGTGTCAGTTCATGATTGAATGATTGTACCAAAGTTGCCTTTATGCTTGTCGAACAAAGCTGCAGCCACAGAAAAAACAAATGATTGATTAATGACCATCATACTTCCTTCATACTATTTCATGAGATTCATGCGAATAATTGACTAATGACCATCACATTTCCTTCGTACTATTTCATGAGATTCATGCTAAATCACATAGGCATCTCATGTGTAACATGATTCATTTCTTCGCAACATCCGGACTAGAAAACGACAGTGTTTTAGCCTTCAACAATGACAAGGAGATGTAACCTCGAGAGAAGCCACTTGATTAAAAGAAAGAAAGAGAAACCAAATAAAGACTTTTTGGTGATGAGCACTGAAGCTTGGAGAAACATTAAGGTTACAAAATCCATCAAGAATTTTCAAGCATTTAACAAGAGAAAATAGCTGTTTTAGCTGGAAGGATGATGAGCGGTTGAGGAAACCAGCAAGCCTCTCACATCACTCACCTGCATACAGCTGACAGAAATCAAAGCCATCATGAAAGGAAAACCAAAAAATGAAGGTACAAAAAGAACAAAACAAAGTAAGATTGCAACCATCATTTCATAAGTGAACCATCTAATTATGTCCAGTGCATGTCCAACATAAGGGGATCAATATGCTCGATCAACTTGGCACATTCTCATGCATGTCCAACCGAACAGGCCTCGCCCAGCCGATGAAAGTTTGGACTCTGGAATTAAGCCTGCAAACATTCTGGTGTCTCTTCGCTTTTCCCAGCAGTAGATCACCAACATTTTAGCATGTACAGTAAGAATATAAAAAAAAATTGAAGGCGTTAAGCAGAGTTAAATGCAGCAGAGAATACTGTAAAGCATAATAAGCCGAATACATGAACTCGTTGAGCAGAGTAAAATGCAGCAGAGATTTGTGCAAGCATAATAGGGCCCAATAGGACACAGAACTAGCAGAAATTCCCATCTTATGGATGCAAACATACTCCATACTTTTGTGCTTCAAAATGAAACAGATGGCCAAAATATGAAGTTTCACCTGAGCTACACTTCACACTATCTAATGACTTGGTAGATGTACCACGTAAAGCACGAGAGACTCCACAGATTGGCCGTAATGAAGAACTTCCGAACTGGTTTTACAGTGGACTGGTCAGAATTTTAAGAAGGTAATTTTGCCAAGAGAACTATATAAATAGACCAACTGTAAGCTACCTTACAATCTGTTGAAGCTTCCAAAAGCTTGCACTTTTCACCCTTACCAAGGGAATTGGAGTATGGCCAAAAGACAAGATCTACATATACGAGTTCCTACACCCACTTTGCAACTTCTCATCAACAGCCACGTGGGTTCTTGGCAAGCAATTGGTAAAATACAATGATCCTGTGACAGATCCACCGGCGTGACAGTGGCAACCAAATGATGACTATGCATATAAACTATTAAATATTTGCAAACTCAAGTTTGGCCCCTTCTCTTGCGCTTCTTCCCAGCCGAAGCTTCACTCTCTGGTGCCTTGGTTGTTGCACATGACGGCAACTCTGCCAGTGTCTCAGACTCTCGAACCTTAGCTTTCCCCTTCTCAAAATCAATATTCGCTTCTGATTCACTACCAGTTGTTGGAGAGGTGGTGCCCCTCAATTTCTGGCCTGTCTTTGGGCTGTCTTCACTAGATTTACTTTTTGAAGTATCCTTTCTTACCTTGCTGACAGCACTAACAGTATCATCCATTAACTTGCTGGCTGATTTAGGAGTGCCACCAATGGAATTTCTGATGAACTTGTGAACATTATCCTTTTTCTGACTTCCAGTTTTAGAGGTAGACTTATCAGCATTATCAACTGTGGACTTGGCGTCATCCTTAAGCTTTACATCAGATTTAGAACCCTCATCTTTGGATCTGCTTGTTGCCTTCTCGTTTGCCTTACTTGATGAGCTGGGACCATCATCAAGGTTCAAAACACCAGCTTTCCGTGGTCTACCTTTACGGCGACTGCCGGATGGTTTGCCACTGACCAACAAAAGACAATATGGTCTTAGAATATACATGAAAAAGATTGGATAAGTACTAGTACTGTAATTGACCTTTTTGTAGGTGTCTCTGTATTTGTTTCCTTGGGGTTGGAACTTGAACTTGTTTTCATTCTTTTGCTTTTTGACCTGATTCACATGGCAATATGTAGAATCAAACACCAAAAACATTTGGCATAGAGCACTATGTCGTCAATATTCACAAAACTACATTCTATTTCATCATTTGAAATGTTAAAATTCCTTCAAGATTAGTAAAATAATCTTCTGTTTCTAAACAGCTTCTCTTAGATAGCAATGTAAACCAACCCAAGAGAAAAATCATTATGGAATGTGCAGATTCTTTTTTTTTAATTAAAAAAATCAAATTTCTTGTCATTAGAGCTACCTCATGTTGCAGAAAACTTAAGTACAGAACAATACTAGGAAATCAATTCCCTAACAGAAAGAAAGATCACAATTTGGTTACGCCATTACATTATAGAAAGATCACAATTTGGTTACGCCATTACATTATAGAAACACAAAAGAAACCACATATTCTACCAGAAAATAAAAGGGGAAATGGTAGTAAGAAACAATGTGTAAATTTTAGGGGTTTCTTTCTAATGCAAGTTTCTGTAACAGGCAAAATAAAGCACATCTGACAGAGTAAATGTAACAAGTCCCATGTGATAAAGCAACAATACACATGTTTGGCACAAATTGATCTAAGAGATTCTCTTTGAAAAACCAGACCCTAAAGAGGGCCAATCTACTCAAACTTATGACCTAATATGGATCATAAAACATTCTCCCAAGTTGGTCTGATGCTGAAAGGCCAAATCAGCCAGGTCAGTAGTCTAGAAAATACCTTGGTACCAAGCAATCTGATTATCAGATCCTATTTGGGACATCAAAACTGGATAACTTTTTTATATTCCTTGGATAAAATGGAGGACAACCATCTAAGCTTTTATAAGTTGAAAGAAGATCACAGGAATGTAAAAAGAAAGCACATTGTGTCAAATCATAGAAAAGATGCTAACAAAAAGAAAAAATGACCAAAAAAGGCCAGAAGAAATAGAAAGAAGAAAACGATCACCCTTGGGTTAGCATACTATTATCCACAATAAAGGCACATGTTGGGAAGGATCCACAGAGCCAATCCCAAAAGTAAGAAAAATGACCTACTATTGCATTATTGTTGCACCCAAAAATGATTATATCAAGTCATGGAAGAGAGAACTCTGTCCAGGCTTTCATTATTGTTGCAAAACCAATAGATCTTTATTATTTAGGCCATCCTGAATGGATGGGGCATCATAGAGGATATGTAAAATGGTGATAAAAACAAACCTATTCAAGTTTCAAACGGACAAAGTCTACAGTTGAAAATTAAGGAAATTGAAATATTTATAAATACAGAATAGTATTAGTTCTAAATAATGAAATTGAAATATTTAAAAAAATGTATAATAGTATTAGTTCTAAATAATGCTTCAGCTAAAAACAATGCTTACTCTTCTGAAGCAGCATCAGAATTACTAGAATCTTTTGCTTGCTCCTGCAAATCAAATCAGCAGAAGTTAGCATCAAGACAATACATTTAAAGAGATGAAAATTATGACCCACCATATCATTTTTGTTATCATCCTTAAGAAACTCCCAGCGTTCTTTCTTCATCAATAATATCTCTACATCTCCATCAGTATAGACAATCTGAACAGCAAAAACAACATAAGTATAATATAATTCATGTACTAAAAAAAACAACACGGTCAACAGAAACTATACACATAATCCAGCATTGTCATAACTTTTTACCTTGTGCTTTTTGGAAGCATGATCATAAGAATCAACAACACCATTATAAAATCTGCATTAAAGAAAGAATATTGATGTAATGCAGAAGTAACAAATATGTCCAACAGTTAGTGACAAAATAGTCTACAAAGCAACATCATGTAGAACTCAGGAATGCCAACTCAGTCTCACTAAACAAAAACACTACAAAAGAACAAAGACCTATTACAGGAGCATACTTGGGAGCTAAGAAGGGCTTAAACTGATGATAACCCATGATAATGCTAAATTTGCAAAGTAAACAAAACCAAATCAATCTGCACTTCTGCAGCATGAACTCGATTTAATTCTCAATATGCTTAGCACTCATGTTGAACAGACGAGTAAGAAGTCAGCTAGCAATCAGTATTGCTTCCTGCTTGCATTAGACCAGATACATCAAAAGTTTCATTTTATAAGTACAAACTAACTAAAACGTAGATAAAGCAAATCTTCCATAAGTATCAACTTCCTCTGTTGGATTATGCTCCAATTATTAAAATATGGCTATGCAATCACTTGGAATCTATCATATGGGAAAAGAACTTAATGATACATGGTAATGAGAAAACATTAAAGAACTTAACAAGTCGAATAAAGAAAATTGCAAAAACATTGGCGATAAAGAAGTTACACATTGAACTGCTGACCATAGCAAAGCAAATGATAAGAAAAAGAACTATAATAAATTATAAGAAATAAATATACACCGAATACGAAGAACAATATTTAGTAACATGGCAATGCAGATATATTAACATGTCCATAATATTGTATTCTGTAACAATAACATTATTCCAATAAATCATGAGCAACATCACAGAATATATATAAATTAACAAGAAATCAATATTTTGTCTAACGCAAACCTTGTTATCAATATCACCATTATCAACTAACAGCAAATAAGACAATAAAAGTTCATTCAAGTCTGAATAGTTCTTTTGAAACACATTAAGTTAAACTCACTTCTTATCCATTGGCCACCATACCCTGATTCTGGAGCCAACAAGACCACCGTCTAGCTCTTTGTTGACAGTTGGTGTTTCAGAAATCTAACATCAACAAGAGCAACAAAATTAAAACTTCTATAGGCTGTAAAGGTTAAATAATATACGATGACAACAAACACTAAAATAGATAACAAAACATCAAAATCACAAAGCTGAAAAGCAAATGTCTGAAGTTCACTAGTTGCCTAAATCAGAACTTCTCATCACAAGAAAGGGAATGACAACTCCAAAAACACATTAACCAAAGAGTTCCAACGTCTAACAGATCTAGAACAAACTAAAACTATGGGGTAGTAACATCCAACCAAATGTACCACTGCTACAAAAAAGAACACATAAAGTGAGCATCCAAGAGCTAACACTCAATATACCCAATCCAAGGACAACCTTTAGGCCTTTAGTTAACAAATAGTCAAAAAGATTGGCACAGAAAACTAAATAAATGGGAATTTGATCCATTATGATCCAGTTTGAAAATAAACAATTTACTAGGCTTATTAATTATTTTCTCTTAAAGGGTGGAAGGAGAAGCCCTGTAACCCGTGAAACTTCTGATCGATGGTGAAACTTCTGCAGACTAGCCATTTAACTACAGCAAATATGTGCATGTATATCTTTATTAAGCTTCACATACAATCTATAAATCTTAGCCCTCCAATAACAAAATAATTAAAAAAATACTACACAACTCCAAACGACGTTCAACAAAATTGAACTTCATCACTATGAAAAAAGAAACATGTAAGGTAGTAATGGTTAAATACTTATACTTCTGGCATGTTCACCTCCTAGATGATGAGACCCTCCTATCAGCAAACCTTAACAAAAAGAAAGAATTAAAGCAAGCAAAATAGAAGAGATCAAAAGAACATGCACAATGATACTACTTGGTGTACCATATTTTTAGACCTAATTCCTGACTTTCCATGTCGGTGTAAATTACTAAGAACAACACATACAAAAACAACTACTTGCCAAAACAGCCACTTTCTCCGACTACTCTCACTGATGATTTAAAAAAAACATAGGACAATTGCAGCCAGAAATCACATATTTTACTTTCATAAGCTGGCTATGACAACAAAACAAAATGCAATCATAAGCACGTAAACTGAATTTTCATCTACATGATTGAATTGCACAAGAATAACGACACTATGAATATGCTCATTGAAGCCTCTGCTGAAGAACTTCATATTTCCGAAGAGTGCAAAACTGAACCAAGCCAAAAATGACAACTGGATATGTATTATACCACCTCTGAAATACCAAGCAAAGGAAGAAACTTGCAACATGTCCCTGCATGATCCTCCACAGACATATATATATATATATATATATATATATATATATATATATATATATATATATATATATATATATATATATATGTATGTATGTATATGTATGTAAATATATGTATGTATGTATATGTATGTATATATGTATATGTATATATATATGTGTGTGTGTATATATATATATATATATATATATTCTTCATACACACATCACAGAAGATGAGCAGTGCAATGTAGTCATTTTAAGTGCAAGTAGTGTCATGGGATGCAGAAGCTAAGTATATATATTGCTTCATTAATACACTTCTACATTTTCATATCTCAACTGATACTAAAAAGAATCTATATATACACACCTCTCTGCCACCATGTTCACGCTTCCTCCCAGATTTAGTTTTAGCACTCTCCTCCAAGATGCCTTGATCTTTAGGTGATTTTGCAGCAGACCTTAAGGATGAAACTGTTTCCTGAATAAGATGCCAGAGAAATAAGAATTTGATCATTCCTTATTAGACAACATGAGTGCAGATATTGATGCTAAATATTCTAATGTAAGAATGTTGGGGAAACAGTATCTGCCAAAAAACAAAAGATAGATCATTTCACAACACAAAAACAAATTGTCTAGCAAGCCTAGGACAACAAACGAAATACAGCAAAGAAAAAAAAAAGAAACCAGATACCACATATATTCATAAACAGTGATCAAAGAGAGGTAATAGAATGTCTGATAAGCATCTATAATTGCCATTGCTCCCCATAATTAGATGTCAGTTATTGCCAAAGTTGCTTCTTTTTTATGTAAGTTTAAACCGAAACCAAAAGAGCAAAATGTTCTATTTGTCAACTAGATCAGGAAATTCTTTCCTGCCTGACAGAATTTAACAAACTTATATTTGTCAAATCATTCACAAAACCTTGTCAAATCAACTTGTGTTCTAGAGTCATCCTAAAGGTAATGAAATCTTTGGACAAAGAATCATCAGTAGCATAATATCATGCAACTACCGGAGAGTCATACCAATCATCATTGAAGCTATCCAAAAAGAAAAGTATCAAAGGAGATATCAAACCCTTAAAAGTAAATTTTAAATGTACTAACACTGTATAGTGTATACTATATTTGACCTAAGAAGAAATAAGAATAGCAATCAGAGCACAAACAGTATGATTGTCATATGACAATTATGACAGTTTCAGCACTAGTCTTCTTAAACTTGAATAAAACTAATTTATGTGGAATAATTGAACATTAAGAATATTAGCAATAGCAAGTTTGGATGCACCATAGGAATGTTGAAGCTGTTATCAATGGAGGCTACTTCATTTAACAGGACCAGTGGAAGGACCGGAAAAAGCAGATACACCTTGAGGTCATTGATGATAGAAACTAAGACTTCATAAATCAGACATTTTTATTTTACTCACAAGCATGGTTCAAAATCACAATACTGGACCCGAATTGGTCCATGGACGGATTCATATGGGTCCAGTACATCCTGTTGTATTGACATGTGATATGCCAATATAATGGTTGGTACAAACCAAAGAGACCTGCTGTTGACAGCCTAAACAGTTATAAACAGCGAGCTGGAAATATTTAAAAAATAAAAAAAAACAGTTTTGGACCCAACTGGGAGAAATCACCCAGTCCAAGTGCTGGGTTCTGGTCAAATTGGTAAACATTGCTTGGTACATAACGATCCAACCGTTTTTTAACTATGCTAACAAGTACAGTTACACCCTAGACTTCCTCAACTTATCAGCATTGAATAGATCATACAAGGTAAAGATTGCTCAACATCCATGCACACAAGCTAATTAAAGCATGTGAAACAAGATAAAGTTGCATAATGTTGGCAAATTTTATATGATAAACACCATTCAATGCATTTATTAAATGAAAAAGAAAAGCCTTGATAACAGTCTAGTGCCAAAATCTGATTTCCACAGTTTTTTGAAATATCAAAGCTATAAATATTGGTGGGAAAAACTTAGAGAATATCTTTTCAGTTATCCAATAAACAAAAGTTTTTACAGTCACCACAACTGCTTTCTAAAGATATCAAAAGTACCAATTTCTTAAAATTTTAAACATAATATCAGTGTTTTATAGAACAAGATGATAAGATATTACGAGGCTTTCAAGCACAAACACTTGGCGAAGTGATTAGACTAATACAAGAAAAGCATTAACATTACCCAAAAAAGGGAATATAAACATCTATAATCAAAGACAGATTAAAAGGGTACAAATCGCCGCAACAAAATTTACTAATTAGATGAGAGTATAGAATAAGAAAAGCAGAAACAGGTCAAAAATAATAATTTTTCTTTCAAAAATAAGTGTAGGTACATTTCCAAGATGAATCCAAAGATGTTTGAGGCTAAGGCAACAAATATACAAGGATCTGTTACTTGTTAATATGGTCAACATGAGAAGCCTACATGAATAATAGACGATACAATATAATAAAGTTACCTTCAAAATTGGTTCTCCAGCTTTATCTTTTTTGGCTTTGAGGTTGTCCTGCTGTTTATTTTTTAATGTTCCCGATTTTTGAGATGAATCTCCACGTTCAGTCTTACTTGTTGAACTTTTTCTATTTTGCTGCCTTCGGGATTTTTCCTCTGAGTCTCCTGTACCAATTGGTGATTCTTCAATGTCTTCAGGACCAGTGATACCATCAGATTCCTTCTGTAAGTTAGAATCTTTGGAAGATATAGCTTTTTCCCCCATCTCAGATACCTTCTGTTGCAAAGGGGAAGCAGATGGTGCAGCTACTGCACTGTCATCATGCCTTGTTGCAGCTAGTTTTGTACTAGGTCTGCCTCGTTTACGCCGAGTTGCAACAGGGATCTCTGCTTCGGCCGGCAATGCATCTTTAACAGCTCCACTATCTGCTCCAGATAGAGACACCAAGTCATGTTTACCAGGTACTTCTTTTCCAATCGAGTCAGAACAATGATCACCGCTATTTCTCAAATCAGACAAGGTAGTTTGCTTGCCCCTAGTTTTCTTGGGTTTAACATCTGAGATGGCATCTGGCTTTCCAGCCACAGGCTCCAAGTTAACCGACATATCCCTGTTGGATGCATTCGCCCTTTTGGATTGATCACCAGGACAAGAAGGTTCAGGCTCCTGCTTTGGAGAAGAAGGTTCTGTTGTTGATCCGCCATTACCCATCCGGACAGTACCATTGCTCATCACTGATTTTGGTGATTTCTCAGTAGAAGTTACTTCTTCAGGGCAATTAACTTCCTGTTCCATTTTATCAGAGCCCTAAAATAAAAAAATTTAAAAAAAGTTGTAAAAATTAAATGAAATTACATTGATGAAGTGTAATAAGTGATAAACATCTATACAAAAGTGCACCTGAACCAATTCATCAGACACAGTTCTTTCAGACTGTTTGCTGTCATCTACCTGAAATAATAAAAATATCAATAATCAAAAAGCGAAGAAATGATAAAATAATTTGAATCCAACATTCAGTTCTACTAAAATTTAGAGAGTAACAAAAATATTATATTCAATAGCAGTAGCCATGATTTGATTCCCTCTGATCAACAACGTACTCACTGTTAGATAACAAATAGCTGAGTGAACAAACTAATGATGTAGAAATCAAGAGAACATACATAACAAAGATTCCCATAGGCAGACTTCTAAATACACAGCATCTACAACATGATGAGGTCAGAGGATTTGGATAAGACATATATCAAAGCTCTTAATAGATAAATTTTGAAAACACAGGCTTCCAAAAAACATATGTGAAGCATCGACATAATGATTAAGGCCAAAGGAAAATAACATCAGAAGAGATAAGTGCATTATGTGCTAGTACCCAAAATACTGGAAAATATATTCTCACGAAATGAATAGACAACAAAATTGACTGTTCAGTCTGAACAAAAAAATTCTAGAAACATAGTCAGTCTATGAGTGCAAACTATTCTTATTCCCTAGTATGACATAGAACTATATAAGTATGTGCATGCACAGATTGGCTTAGAGTACCGGCAAGATAATCATTTAGTATCATGCAGCTTAAAATTATGTGGACAACGATAATAGGGTGCAGGTGCTCAAGATAGTAAAAAAGCAGCAGTTTTTTGGTCTATATTGCATGTTCAACTTTTGGCATCGCAGAATGCCAAAATGGATTTTATGATTAATGACATATAGAGAGAGTTGCCAGAAGCACTTACGTCATTTTGCTCAACGCTATCCAAACATTCTTGGCATATAGAGGCTACAACTTCGCCATATGTGTTTAAAGGCATGCCAGTGGATTCAGATAATTCCACAAGATAAGGTTTTAATTTCCCAGCACACTTACTGATAACTTTCTCCCCTAGTCTGCGTGCAACTGGCAACATATCCTGAGGACAAGCATAAGGTAGATAAGAAAAATAGTTCCTGGGACCAGTAAAAATTAGGAGATAGATATTTACTTTGTTATAACTCTTTACACTATCCAGAAGGCATAAAATTAATTCAGGCGATATATCTTCACTCTCCTCTAATACAAGTGTCATAATGGTTTCCATTGAAGAAAATATCTTTTCCGAATGATTTGGCCTGTAAATATATACAAATCAGTTTCTAAGTGTTATCTTGGAATAATAACGGTAAAAAAAACTAGAAGTATAACATAAGCAAAAAATCTTTGATCATTTACAAGGATTCAAACAAAATATAAACAGTAATATCGTAAGGAAGTTTCTTTGCATGTGACGGAACGATGAACAAGTGAAAGCGATGGTCTATCCATTAATTAAAACATAAAACTAACTAAAAGTTGCAACTAATTAAGGCAAAATGAGTTGGAAGCAACTTTAAATTAATATACCAGCCTAAAAGTCACAAAATTTCACAGCAAAGGTAATTCAAGAAAGCGGATTCAATAAAATCACCAAATTTCACTCAATATACAGGCCAAAGGCCATTCAAAGATTTTAAATTTATAATGTTCATTATGGAAAAATAAGATCAATATATGCTAAAAACAGAATATTTAATGTTTGCAAAAGTCTATAACACTGCAAAGAACGTTTCAGCCAATGGAGATAAGATTTGAAGACCCAACATAAATCATGATTCAGAGTTCAGTCAATAACACCTATGCATAGGTAAGTTCAGTCATTCATGACAGGGTCTTTTCCTGTAATCACTCGTGCACCAAATAACAGAGCTGCACTTTGCACCAAAAGATGATTCGCAGAAGGGATTTTTTTCATGAAAATCTCATTTCTATATCAATCAAAGTTAGAAGCCCAAGTTCTGTAACATGGCTGGAGATTTCAGGGCATATCAATTACTGATACTACACATACCAAATTGTGAAAAAAAAGACATAAATGATGCATAAACATGCATCTATCTATTTAGGGATTCTGGGTTCCATGAAATGCTTTCTGTATAACTATATATTAAACCAACATGCAGTCGGGTGTGAAATCCTTAAACATGATAATATATGGTTTTAGTAATAAAAAGGCCATAGTTCTTAAACAGCCAACACAATACCAGGCAGTGATGCCCTTAGAAGTCCAGGCAAACTAGAAAGTGACCAAGGTAAAAACAACCAATGGAGTTGCTTATTCAAAAGAAAAATAGCTAACAGTCATGAACTTCACAAAATTCACTTAAATTTATTAAGAACACAACTATGACAAATAATAAAAGAGGTACTAACTGCTGAACATACACTATTATGAAGCATGTAGCTCAACTGATAAATACTATTTACAAATGGCACTGTGTTGTAGATAAACTAATACTCCAGGTAACTAGCTCAATATATGGTTAATCCATTTCTAAATATGTCAGTAAGACTTTTAAGTCTCTTTTTATAAGCATAGGAAATTAAAAAAAAAAAAAATAATTGAAGTTGTTTTAACTTTTGACAAATACATAATAACTAAAACTTCTCACGTCCCATGACTTTCAATAATCTGTAACAGGAAATGTGGACAACATAGAAGAACTGACCTTTAACACCTAGGTAAAAGACTAAACTACCATCCAGGCTCTAGATTATCTACTTCATCTGAAACCCCTAAAAAGCAAATAGCACTCGAACACTGGGGGCAAGTGGTCAGTCAGTGACACCAACAAATTAAAGGGACTAATGCAACACGAAAACAGCAGACTACTGGATGCAAGTTGAAGTGAAGAACAGGAAACAATGGAAAAGCAAACAAAATAGAATATCCATTTACTTTGTTACCTTATTGTCTTTAGGAAATGACGGAACATTTCTGTAATTAAAGAATCACATTCAAGATCCAACATCACAACACACGACCGAACTTTTGCAACAGTTTCGAGAACAGAAACTCTCTTTGGAAATGAACGGCTTGACACATCATCCAAATTTTCAAAGGCTTGAACAATCCTCTGAAACACCTCCTGAACATCAAACACAAATTTACAAAAGTTTTTAGAATAATACATAAAAATTGTGCAAATTTGTGAACCTACAATCAGCTACATGAAAAAACACAAAAACACAGCTACAAATAACCTTCATTAGATCATCTTCATATGGAGCCTCTGGAGCTGTTATTCTTGTGATTTCACTGACGCAAGAAGCAACAGCCACTTTGACATCAATATCTGAATGTCCCAGGAGCTCCTTAACCACCAGTGCTTTCATTGAGGGCCTAAGCGCATTTGACATTGATTGTGTTGGAGATTGGTCCACTCTCGATAACAAACTCTCAGTTTGCTGAAACATGAAAGATCAGAGTGGTGTATTGCGACATGCATAAACAATATACAATACAGTTTACATAAAGAAGCACAAAGCCACAAACAAACGGTACGGTGTGTGCTGCAACTAAAATATCATGGTTTTGGAGAGTACATTTTATGATCAACTAATAATTTAGATGATATCATTATTGCGTCGAAAAATGTTCAAAGACTAATACAGATGTGTCATTTTGCAACGGAAACAGCTTCAGATGGTCCTCCATGAAGTTCACAAGAGGGTTCAGAGGGGAAAAAAAAACGTTTGATAAATGGCACAGGTTTGATGCCACACCAAAACCACCTATTAGCAGGTAACATCAACAAGCCGTCAATGGAAGAGAAACATAAGACGGCAGAGATGGAAATTCCATCTGGAGAAAATATTATAGTTGACGAGCAACTAAAGTAGCTTTCAGCATTTCAATGATTGTCCAAAAACCAATATCTTCTAATTTCTGCAGTCTAGAAACACCTTGGGCAGAAACAATTTGCCACTGAACACATGAAATAGCTTGAATTACGCATCAACGTCGATAACAAATGTTTAAACTACAACTCATGAATCAAAAGCCTAAACGTTGTTTAAGCAAGGACCACTTGCATCTATAATCAATTAAACAGCCACAACGAGACAGGGATGACAAGATTCACAGACTCTATCATTTGGATCAACTCAAATCTTGGCACGATCATTGGAGAAGAGGGTCATCAAATGTTACCGTTCAGAGGAAATAGAGCCAGAGGAAACAGAAAAGAACCAGGACAGCTAGGGCTTACGTCGAGAAGCGGCAGGAGTTCATCGACGGCAGAGGGAGGCGAAGCGAGCCGGCTCCCGACCTCCCGGAGCCGATCCTCGAGGTCCTTCTCCTTACTCGCCATTGCTCCAAGCTCCAGACACAAAGCTCCTCGATCTACCGTAGCGCTCAGGCCCTCCAAACCCTAGGTCACAAAACCCTGGAAACCCGAATCAGTGGAAGAAATGGCAAAAGATTCGATAACAGAAGACGCCAGAAAGAGACCGAAATCTCGGGTTCCGCTGGCTAGGGTTTTGATTCTTGCCTTCGTTCTCTCGTCCGGGATGATCTGTTTCGCCTCGGTTCGATCGCCCTGCGTGCGGGAGGAATCGGGAGAACGAGTGATGAGTCAGGGGATGCGTCTCGTGAGGCGAGCGGAGAGAGCGAAATGGAACGCTCGAGGAGAGATGTGCGAGAGAGAGAGGGGGGATGGGTTACTTGGTTTGAAGCCAAGCCGGACCCGTCGGATCCGAAGGAAGTTTATGCAATCGGATTTACCGAGGGACGTTTGACGTCCGAAACGGGTTTCCTTCGACTTCGCGGTGGGTCTGTTTTTTTGGTGGGGGGCCATTTTTGCCCCACTTGGTTTACCCATTTTGCTTATTGTCATCGTAAGTTTTCAATTTGTAATATAATGGGCCCCAAAAAACTCTTTTAATAATCCATTTTAAATTATTGGGATGTTAATTTAGCTCGAGAAATAATGAAATTAATGAAACAACATAATTACATCGAGAAAGAAAATAAAGATTGTATTCTTGGAATATAGAAAGAAATTTTTTTTTCGACAATTATAATTTGGTTGAGGGAGAATTTCTGTGGAAGTTCAAAAATATATATTCATCTTTTTTAGTTCGTTGCTATAAAATAATATTAGAACAAGCATAATGTTATATATTTGTATATTTTATTTGAGAAAAAATATTTTTATAATAGTTCACTCTACGATTTATATCCATCGTAAATCAATCTTCGTAATACTAATATCGATTAATAATCTTTTTTCGACTGACGACAGAAACCCTAAACTAATGACATGATAACTCTGATAATCCAAAAGTTAATACTAATAGTCATTTCAAAATGAAAGAAAGGAAGTATTTTTAAAATACTTATTTTGTATTCAAATACCGAATCTTTTCAAAGAAAAATAACTTAATTAAGAAATTATTACTTTACCCAAAAAAAAAAATTGTTTTATACCTTTCTCATTTTCAAGACTACCAAGAAAAGCCTACACTTTCTTTATAAAAAAAATCAAGACAAAGATTAATTAAAGAAGAGAATTTATAAAATACATGCCGATGCCGATTGGAGAAGACTTAAATTAACTTATAAAAGTTTGATGAATTTATTATAATTAATTTTTAAATTAAATATTTTTACTAATTATTTATATTAACAAAATTGATAGATCAATTAAGCTCGAGTATTTGGATATGGTGATAGGTTTGAACATAAAATAATAAATTAAAAGTTAAGAATATGTTTGACCAATACCATGCTCTTACAAGTTAATAATATAACTAATATTTGGTACTATCATCATTTTGCAAGAATGAGTTTGTGGACAACATATGGACTAAATTTAGTCTAATTCAGTCTTCAATCCAATTTCAGCCTTTACCCAATTTTAAACTACTTTCAACATAAGATCTATCGGGATTGTCTGTCTTCTTTTATTAGAAGTACATATTTATTCATTAAAAAGGATTAGTTCATCAAATTTATTATTAAAATAAACAAAAATTAATAATTTCTTTTATGATGGCATTCCATTAATAAAGATGATTAAAAGCTTTGCCATGTTTATACATTATAATTTTTAAGTCATTCAAAAATTTAAAATGCAACGTCCGTTGCATCCTTACTCAAAAAATACAAATTAGGAATTAAAGATATCATAACTTTAACATTATAAAAAGTTAAGCATATTTATAATAAGATATCGTTAAAAATTGATATTCCTATAGCCATTATCACCCTCGATTTCGGGCTAATATGTCGATCGCCTAAAGCCATATCAACCACATGTGATTGATAATAAGTAAGTGGTTTGGATAGCATACCCAAATTACATAATGACACATGATATGTCAATCGCCTGACATGATCATGTTTGATTGATAACATATGTTTTAAACTTAAATTAAGAAAGTCAAAGAACATTTAGAATTCAATAAATACAACACCGTTATCATTTGACTCAATAATAACACACATTCGTCTCACGTTTGTTGATGATCCGAAAGTAATGATCCTCAAATTTAGAATATGTTACTCACATATTCTAAATTTTTTTTCCACTTATAACTAATTATAGTAATTTAAATTTAAAACTGATTTATTCGTCGGAGGAATATTTTTTAAGAATATCCTTGACCTATTTTTGTATATTTGACTCTCATTAACGATGATTTAGACGATATAGAAAAGTCCTTAGTTGGATCTAAAATATCCTCGATAAATTAAATTTTTTAATATTTGCTTATTTCTCAGTCTTATCTAATGTCCATTCAAGTTTCAAATTTTTATACAAAATTTCTATCTTCATCCCTTTATATATATATATATATATTATAAATTAAAATCTACTTAAGGCTTTCAAAGGCTAAGATATCACAAGACATTAATTATCAACGTAAAAGCTTTGTTATTTTAAACGATAATACAATGAACTTAATAGATTTCTTAGACTCATTTTTAATTTATTTATTTTTATTTATAATAATAATAATAATAATAATAATAATAAATAATAATAATAATAAGAATAATACAATCCTAATTATTTGGAACTGAATACATGAAATATTTTGGTTCATACTACTTTTTAAGGATTTTAAAAAATTGATGAATAGGATGACAAAACATTATTTATATTTACAAAACTTGATTGAGACGTAGTTTAGATGATTTCTATCGCTGTTTATGAAATATTCTTTATCGCTTGTGAACAATATGGGTAAACTAACGGGTCTGATCGACGAGTTACACAAAGAAACAAAAAAGAACCCACGGAAAATAACACCAATGAGCACGAGAGATCGCAGTGGACTCCACTTGCTGATCCCACTGAGCATGGACCGTGTAGGCAGGTAATCCTTTGGGTATCTATTCGGAGTAGAAAAATAAAACTAGTTTACTTGAGAGAGAGCGTGCGAGCGGACCCCATTCGTTTAAAGGGTCTCGGACCAGACAAAAAACAAAAATAAAAAGAAAAAGAAAGTGCTATATAAAGTGCAAGGATATGCGATTGGGTCGGTTAGGTCACGATGGCTCTCCGCGTCCTCTGTTCCCGTCCTTCCTCCCTGATCTGCCACCGCTTCTTGGGGACGATCGATCGTCTTCTAACTAAGAATATTAGGGTTCGTAAGAAGGCAGCCGCCGCTGCATAGGGGAGGAGGATTTGATTTCTCTTTTCCCGATCAATGGGGTTACTCTTTATGTTTCCTCTGCGTGGCACCCTCCATCGGGATGGCGTGGTAGCTCGGATGGCCTGCTTCTCTGAAGGCAACCGCTGCCGCCATTCTCTTTCGGAGAGGCGCAAGTAAGGAGGACATCGACAAATTAAAGAATGATTTGATAGGGACCCTTTGCGTGGAATTTGTGATCTTCGTTTGAGGCGGCTTGGAGCCTCTTCCTCTGGTATCTCTCTTCCAAGAAACGAATCTGTTCGTTCATGCTTGTGCGTTGTTTCCTGAAATTTCTAAGCAGGATGATTGATTGCCTTAGTTCGGAAAAGAAGTTTCGTATGTAGCGGTCGGTGATTGAGATTTAATTTGCCCTTTTTTTTTTCCGCCTTGACGTGCGAGCGAAATAAATTTTCTTGGATCTGAAAAATCCATCGACTACGCTTTTCAGCTTGATCCTCACCGTCCGTCGACGAGCTTTCCGGAGGAACCTTTAGGTTTTCGGGGCATTCGATTCTCACCAATATTTTTTGGGTGGCTCGTTTATGTCAATTGCCTATTAATATTTCAAACTTATACTTCTAAGACCAATTCTCTCAAATATTTTTCCTTTTTTGGTGTAAACGGAAAGTGGTGAAGACATGATATGATTCCAGGACCTTTCAATATAAACAGATAAAGTCTTTACATTCTAAGTTGGCCAACACCTTCGTATCAATGTTTTGTATACATTAAAAGAATTGCGGTGATCAACTCACCTCACGTCATTACCTTCCTGTGAAGGGGGTCGAATACAGAATTTCCATTCTCAGATTTCAAAGCCTGTAAGTTTCAGGTTTTGAAATCCCACGTGGCAATCTCCAGATTTCACCACTGTGCCCTTCAAATGGTGGCATGATATCTTGTATATTATGCTTCTCCACATGCAAGTGCTGCCACCATTCCTCAAAGAGAGACATGTTTAGAGGAGGTAAAAAAAGGAAGGAATTCTGGTCTCTCCTTGTTATAGTGCTGGCGGATCTGAGATTCTCCTTATGGTATCTCTTGCTATTAATAGAGACCAATCCTTCTGTTCATGTTTGTATTTTTTTTCGCAAGTTTATAAGTAGTGAAATAATTTAGATGTGTCATTTTTCATCTTCGTCTCATATTCTTAATCTGTGGTGAATTGAGATTCTGATTGGTCATTTTTTGTTTTTTTTAATTGTTTGTATTCCAGGATCTTTTGAGGTTCAGAATTTCACAAAAAAGGAATCACTTTTTTGTCCTTTCAGAAAGATTGATAGGTTTTTTTCTTGTTTGTCAACTGGCCATTACTTTTTAACTTACCTTTGTATCTGAGCAATTGACAAGTCAGTTGACTAATATAAGTTTAATGGTATCTAGGAGCAGTTGTCGGAAAGGTCAGGTGCTCATCAACACAATTTTCTTATAAAAGGTTTTGCTTGTATCCTTTTAAGATAACTGCTTTTTTGTATCAATTGCCATATCTCTTCTAGTGAAGTGAGGCATACATTCATGCAATTTCCCCACGAAGGGGTTGTTTTTTCATTTCATAAGGGTTTATTTAGGCTTTATGTAAATTGCCTTTCTTATTTCGAGCTAGCATGCTCTCTATTTTCTACAAACTCAATTCTCCCACCAATTATCAGATACTACCGTCCATCTATTTTTACTCTTATGCATGCGTGTGAAAAAGGTGTGACGGTCAATTGTGAGGTTTTTATGTGTGCATTGCTTTAGTCACCCATGAATGAAATTCCAAAAAATCACCCTAGAAAGCAGAATAAGGCAAAAATCAATGACATTGGCACCATTCATGATCAGTAAACCATTGATGATATTGGCGGTTAAACCATCTAGGTTTCTTTTGAGCTTGTCTTGTGGGTGTAGAAGGCATTCTCATTATAAATATCTGTCAAGTTGGAAGGAAGGAGCCTTCATCTTATTGTCTCTTTCATGGCATTTATTTTTACAATTATGGCATGTAGCTAGGTGGCCTGGTTTTTCCCAGGCAACTGTTGCTGCTATTCTTTATCTTCTACGTTGAGGCACAGTAAGTAGATTCCAAAAGGATGGATGTGACTTTTCTATCCCTGATTGATTGAAGGCAGATCTGAGCCCTTATATGATATCTTTCTTTATTTAAGATGATTCATGTTTAGATAAAATTTCCAGTTTGTAGAGCTAAATTGTTTACAATTTAATAAATTCCATCTTGCTTTTCTGTATGGTGATTGCATTTTGATTTTCTATATTCTGTTCTTTTATTGCATGTATTTTAGATTTTTTTTGTATTGTAGCTGAATTTTAATGTTGCTATATGTTTATTTACCTGTTCATGGCTTTTGCTTTCCTTCTTTATGTTTGAAAATCTGTACAATTGATTTGCCAAAATAATAAGTTCGAGCAGTGAAGTTTGCATTTAGTGAGTAGTTCACTAAAACTATGACAAATTTATGAGGATTGTTTGTGTGCATAAAAGAATGAATGTGAGCATGGCCAATGAGACCAGCGATGGATGGAATAATGTATTACATCCCAATGATTTCTCCAGAAACATCCTCTTATGCATCTCCTTGACAAACCTAATGTTTGCGTCCGGCTGAAAATTGCCATAGAAAATTGCTTTAGACATCAATACAAGAAAACTCCAAAAGGAAATCCTGGTCAGTTTTAAAAAAAATAAAGGGGAACTCTGCTGTTATGTTATGTATGAGATTGACGTGATTGACAATTACGACCATATGTATTTTCTTCCCTGGACTTCTTTTGTGGGTGAAAAAAGCAATTGTCATTGCAATCTTTTATGCTAACCAGGTGCCACTTTTGTGTTCCTTTGTGGGTGACTGAATCACTCCTTGAAAGTGGTCAGTTATCCTTTTGGGTTTATATGCTCTGATTTAGTTTATTATCGGAATCTTTCAAGTTTCCCATTTAACATTGAATGTCCATCTGCCATACAAAGTGAATGGACCCTTCCAGGTGTCCTCTTCTATACGGAGGCTATGATGATTTATCTGAATGTGAGGCCATATTTGTATATCAGATTTTGTAAGAAACAACCACTATTGGCTCCTCTTTTTGGTTAATCTTTAAGATGGCATGGTAGCTCAGAGGGCCTGCTACTTAGGCAAGGGCTGCAGCTTTTCTTAAGAGAGACAGGGAGGGGACAAAGTAAGGAAGGTTTCTCTATATCTGATCGATTGAAGAAAATCTGAGCCTCTCTTAGTGCTGTCTCTGCAATCCCTTGGTATTGAGGCTGGTAAGGCAGAAGTGGCAGGGAAGATACCACTCATTCATCTCATTAGTTTAAGTATGAGGCTGTCGAGGAAGCCGATGATTCTTTTTATCTTGTGTATTTAGAGGCTGTGATGATTGGCCCTCACAGTGGAATGTGGGGGTTCATTAATATCATATAGATGGAAGAAACAATCCTGCCTCTGAATGGCTTCTCTGTTGCATTTGTTTATATGAAACAAAGGCATGGCAGCTTGGACGGCCTGCTTCTCTGCAGGCAACCGCAACCGCCTTTTGTTAATAGAGGCATGGTGAGGACATTCTAGGAGGAGGATGTATATGTCTCTCCACTGATGTGTTGAAGTCCGATCTGAGCCTTCCTTTGGTAGCTCTCCTTATTTTAGCATGGTTGTTTTTTTTTTAATGAAATTACTAGTTCTCATCAGCAATATTATCCACTGCATGATTAATTTCACCTTTCTTCTTTATTTGGTGATCACTGTTTGATTTTACTAAATTTTGCTTCTCACAGTTTTTGTACTTTGGTCGGATTTTAGATGTTTTCACCTTTTTTGTTTCAAAATTGAACAATCACTTTTACTAAATTACAGCTTCTTGTCGTGTCATAATTAGTCTCTAAATAATGCTCTTTTGGGCACTCCAATTGCCATTCTTTTGTGAAATTGTGATTTTGTAAATTTCCCTTCCACATAAATGTTTCTTGTTCTGATGTTCCATTAATTGTGCAAATAAATGTGATTAAGCTTAATCCTATTAGCATATCTCTGTGTTTTTAGAAAAAAAAAATCAATATAACTATTCAGACCGTTTGTTGTATTAGTAAGTGGTTTCATATTGGCTGCTGCACAAGTGTATTTGAACTGGACCATACAAATGAGTGGGATTATAGGATTGCTCATCCGTGTGGGGTTATTACAAGCACATACTTGGCTGCTTTATGCTTACGTTCTTGACAAAATCTTTGTATTTGTTACTGTTGTTTATGATGTGCTATAAACTCCTTTTTGCTGATTAGTTGGAAAAAGCAGAATGATAGATCTGATAGTTATGGTTCTTCTAGTTTAAATGATCTGTGGCAAACCAGGAAACAATTATGGCCTCTTATGAATGCCAACGAGATCTCTGATAAGTGAAAGACCTGGTGGCCTCTCCCGCCCAACACTTAGAACTTTCCTCTTTTGAGTATCACAGTGTTAATATCAGCTTCATATAAATTTGTGTATCTCCATGTCCTTCAACAGTAGCTTGAAGATTTTTCTTTCAGACAAGTCACAGTTCTCTGATTATCAAGAGGTTCTTATTTCAGTTGCTTTCAAGGTCACCGAAGCCAACTGAGTTTATGTTACGATTGGTGACACTCTTCTGTGGGGTTGCTGGAAATTACATCTCGTCCTGCATTTCTTTTTCTAAATTAGTTGAGACAGCTACATCTGCTGAGGATGGATGCGGGCCACTTGTGATGTTTATTCTTTCAAGAGACTTAAGCAGTGCATTTTTCATCTTTGATCTTGCTGAGAGATATAAATTAACAATTTTAGTAGAAGTGGCATAAGAGATGCTGCCAAAAATCAGATACAAGTTTGCTGATCTGATTGGTAAATGGTTCTTACCATCAGCCATCTTAACTACATCTTGGAAAGATATTCGATCTACTCAAAGATCAGATACAAAGGCCTTTACTCTTTATCTTTATGTCAGCCAATTCTTTCAAGTTTACTATTTCATCATTTTGGGACATTAACAGACGAAACTATCTGGTTTGGCGGTATAAATTAGTATGTCACAAATTTATAATTCCAAATTTTTTTTTATTGTGTATTGACTTTCCAGGGCAGGGATTGGCTCACGCGAACTTTTAGTCAAAAAGGTGTTCTGAAAATCAACCCTTTTTTATTGCCAGGCTATTTTTCGCCTTCTGTTTCCATTAGCGAAACGTGGTATCAAGTTGCAGCTTGAGCTCTAGCCAGGAACAATTGTCTGGATCCGAAGGAATTGTGTGCTAATACACCAAAATTCTGCCGAATTGTTTTGATCGAATTTAAAAGGTAATTTATTTTGTCTTAGCCTCTTGATGTTTCCTGATTTATGCAAAGTTGACTATTCGTTTTAATTCCCCCAGCATCTACTTTATTGTTTTGACTAATGTTTTGTTTTATGAAATCAGAGTTTGATGTGTTTTAGAACATTATATATATATATATATATATATATATATATATATATATTCACATGATCCCATCTGTTGTGCTGAATTTGTACATCATAATCATATAAAAAAAATATACAAGTGAAATATATCATACCCAAGAAACCAAAAGCAATTTTTTTTAACATACATGATGACACTATTATGGCACACATTGAAACAAAAAACTGATGACATGCAACAACATATGGACCAGACCACCTATTGCCATTTTATTCAAAGAAATGGCTTGATTCATTTGCCAAGCAGGGATTTGATCCACCAGATGCCTTTCTTGTCCTCAGGAGCTGACTCCTCTTCTGGAGGAGGATCTGCTTGAGGTGTTTTGTGCAGTTTCTGCACATCATAACCTTCTTCCTTAGCCTTCTCTAACAGCATGTTGTATACCTCCTCATCCATGTGTGTTTGCCTGCACAGTATCTGTGATACCATCCCAAACACAATTTCAAATAGGAAGTGATGACACGGATTCATATAGACAACATTTGGTTTAACAATACTACAATATAAGTGATGATAACAATAATAACACACGCATCTGTTTATGCATTTAAGTTACATGATAATAATAACAAATTAAAATAATAATAATAAAAAAATCTTGTGTTCACATCTTCCAGGTTTGAACCATCCGTAGGTAGTTACTGTGTTTTTGCTTCACAACACTACTGTCCATATCTAAGCCATGTTATTATGTTTACATCTTGTAATGTCTTTTACATGAGACTCACGGAGACTTAGCTTAGCTGATACTGGTTGTTCATCATTTGACCGGTGGATCTCTCTCGACGGCAAGAGAGAGGTCAACAGTACCAAACCACACAATCGAGCGGTTGGTATATCGTCTCTCTGATCTGTTTTGATAGAGATACGTAATCTATCGATAAAGATACCTGAATCTCTCATAAGATCATACGAGATGTTTTGATAGGGACAGGTCCAAAACTAGCATTTTTAAGGCCCAGAACTAAATTTCCCCCAAATACACCAACATCATAGCTACATTCTACCAATACTAGTAATCGAACAGGTCTCCGTCAAGAAATCCCATTTCTAACCATCAACAAAGTAAAAAAGGAGAGAGTTTTGTTCATGGTGAGCGAAAACCCACAAAGAACCCTAATCAATCCATGGTATTCGAGAATGTGGGGAGAAGAAGACGAGGAAGAGAGGACTGATTTGTCAAGTCTCAGATGATAATACTAGTAATCGAACAGGTCTCCGTCATGAAATCCCATTTCCAACTATCAGCAAGTAAAAAGGAGAGAGTTTTGTTCATGGTGACAAAAACCCACAAAAACACCCTAATAAATCCATAGGATTCGAGAATGTGAGAAGAAGAAGATGAGGAGGAGAGGACCAATTTGTCAAGTCTCAGATGATAATACCAGTAATCGAACATGTCTCCGTCATGAAATCCCATTTCCAACCATCAGCAAGTAAAAAGAAGGGATTTTTGTTCATGGTGAGCAAAAACCCACAAAGAACCCTAATCAATCCATGGAATTCGAGAATGTGGGAAGAAGATGATGAGGAGGAGAGAAAACTGCGTACCCAGAGGTAAGTGCGGGAAGGCTGGCCGATGAGGGCGTACTGATAGTCGTCGTCGAGGTAGAGCACCCAGTAGTCGCCGACGACGGGGAAGATGGGGAAGAAGGGGGGCACGTAGAACTTGACCTTGAGCTTGGCATCGTCGCTGGCGGGGTCGGCCCTGTAGGCGGTGCCCTCGATTGATCCGCGCCGGCCGCCGCTCCAGGTCTCGTTGAGGACATGGACGGTGCCGTCCGAGCGCAGCGTGTAGGTGGCGCGCGTGTTGGCCCCGTCCCGCGGCTGGAAGCGGGAGGGGATGGAGGCGATCTCGTACCACCGCCCCATGTACCGCTCCAGGTCAACCCCCTTCACCACCGTCATCTCCTTCGCCGTCTTCCCCATTGCCGCTGCTGCGAAGCACGATACGGGATGGTGCAGTGTCGGCCGTGGGGGCTTTATGGTAAGAGAGGGCGGTGAGGGGATTCGTGGTGGATAAGGGGGAGGGCGACGTGGCAATGCTACAGCAACACGTTCCTGCACGAGAACAACAACGACTCCTGCGTGGTACTCGATATGCCGTCCGATTCCTTCTCTTGCTGGATCCACACCATCGATTCACCTGATTTGATAGATGAGAGGGAGGGAAATGCTTGCTTCGGGCGCAAGGGATGAGGGTGCGAAGGAGAGGACAAAGGAGAGTGTTTCTTGGGGAGAAAGGCTGTTATGGTTGTTTCTAGTTCTTGGGATTTTTGTTGGGTTTCATTTGGTTTTTATTTTTTATTTTTATTTAAACCCAAATCAGTTCATCTCTATTTTAACTTAATTCTGATAAAATTCTTTTCATAAAATGAACAATACGTCAATAAAATCATAAAATATTTTATAATATAGTCAAAGAGTATGGTAGGAAGAGGATAAGAATCACAACAACATATCTTCTGTTGAATTTTTGTAGTAAAAAAAAGATCAAATATCCTTTTCAAAATTCAAATATCTCAGATAATATTGATACGTTTCAATATTAGAAAAATCGGTGTTATTGATAGGAGCAATATTCAATCAATCATAACGATGAAGAATAAATACTAAACAAATATTCTACTAATATTTCAAAATATTTCTTTCAATTACGATGCATTACAAAAAGCCAAAAAAAGAAAAAAAAATTGGAAGAGGAAGAAACAAAGGAGAAATCACCGTATTATGATTCCTAAAAAGCCTTGAAACTATCTCGGGTGAAAAAAAAAAAAAAGCTCCTGCTTGTGAATATGCAATAAAACTCAAGATATCATCGCATAATAAATATAAAGAATTACGTGATCTTCATTATACAAAAATGAGTCCAACATGATACAATTTTAAGTATCATTCCCAATAACTTGTGAATGTTTTTGTTCGAAAAATTTCCAAGAACAACAACGTCGATCATGAAAAGGCATTAAAACTTTTAACAAGTAAGGCCACCGGAAAATATAAAAAAATTAATCGCCTAGAATAGAACCCATCTTTAAGGTCATCCATGAATCCTTCGAACAGATGAGATCAATCATGGAGAAAACTGAACTGAACTTGTGAATGCTCTACAAGAAGGAAAAAGCTTCGAGGAAATCAGGTTGATCTTTAAGCAAACTAGTCACCTACTACTACACACTAAAGACACAGCTAAAGTTTGAATCAAGAAGACTCTTATTTCATTTATTTTTTATAGTACTCCCAACAGATAAAGCCATGTTGATGGGTTTATGATCGAAAACGACACTGATAGAGGAGGATGAATTAGTGCGTTTATTAAAATTTTGTTCGATCAAACCTATGTCAAAAATATATTTAACTTAAAATGTAAGTGGGAATACCAGATAATTAAATTTATAATGAAAAACAGAATAAAAATGTACACCGAATTTATAGTGGTTCGGTCGTCGTGACCTATGTCCACTTCCGATTCCTCTTCTATCGATGCCACCGTCGTTTACCAACGATCTTTTTTCAACGAGCAGAGATCAGCTACCCTCTTTACAACTTTCTCTTTTTCACAAGCTCAAAATAGAATCTTGACACATCTCTTTTACACAAGACCTCGCTCTTCTCTTAGAAAACTTCTAACTATAGGAGGAAGAGACTCTAAACTTTAAAAGAGATTACAACACTTTTTTCTCAAGGATTTTTTTTCCCTTTCTACTCTATTTCTTGCTTACCCAAGCATGAATAATTATAGTATTTATAGACCCCAACTAGCTTCAAAAAATGGAACCAAAATTTAAATCTCTAGGATTTTGGGATACTGGCGGTACCACCGCCTGTAGTGCAGTGTACTGACAATACCACCTGCTAGTCATAGGTGCCATACAAGTCAATCACGTGAGTGATTGCACGTGTGACATGATATGCACTCTTTTTGCTTATTATTATTATGATAATTTCTCATATTATATTGCTTGTTGCATAAATATATTATGATGTCTATGGATTTGTGTAGTGAGAATCGGATCGTGATAAGATCACGATAATGAGATCGATTCACCTTTAAACACATACCCTAAATAATCCTGGTCATATGTTACTCAAGATAGATATCAAGACAATTGGACAGACTGATGTACTGTATATCCCTCCATATGATGGAGGCGACTAGTCTCATAGTTGCTCATGTGGGGACACTAGGGCTATAGTGTAGGTGCTCATTGGATAATGAGTTCACCGATCAATCTGCTCATGGAATGCTGGATGGTTGAAGATATCTTATTGTCAAATAGTGATTGCGTCGTCTCAGTGGTATACTTGGTCCTTAGACTTGAGATACCATAGATGTCCTGTATGAGTACTTAGCTCTTTGATACTAGACTTATATGATTGGAAGTTCCAGATCTAGTACAACTAGTCATCGGGAGTGACAACAAACCTTACGATCATTCACTCTCGGTATCATGAGAGGAATATCCCATGTGTTCTTGCTCAGACAAAATCCTTAGCTAAGGTTATTCGGATTGAGAGAGAAAGAGTTATCCGGGAGAATATGATTAGAGCGAGACTCGAGGAGAAATCATATGAGTCTGACAACACCATGCCTTGTATATAATCTCTGGGATATTAGATAGATGAGGGACTATAAGTACATGGTAACTAAGGATTGATAGGTCCAAAGGATTGGATTCCCTTGTATCGTTTGAGACTGCAGCGTAGTGGCCTAGTACGTCAATAGTCGATGATTCGAGTGAATTATTATAAAGATAATAATTCATTGAGTCAGAAGGAGTTTTGATAGACTTGACTCATGGTTAGCTCAATATTGAGTCTAGAGGGTCATATACATATGGTAGGTGTTATGACGAGTAGAGGTTCGAATATGAGATATCCATTAAGCCCATAAATTATTGGATGCCACAGATAAAATCCAATAAGAGTTAATAAGAGATTATTGGGTAGAGACCCACTAATCTAAGATACTTGGGTAATTAGATGGAGATCCAATACCCAATAGGGTATGATCTATTAAGGTTAAGTTGATAGGGGACCTTTATAAATAGGAGGGAACCAAAGGGCCATAGGTTAGGCTTTTTGGTTGCCACCTCTTATTCTCCTCTCCCCCTCTCCTTCTCAGCCAGCAACCCTTGTTTGGAGCGTGTGGACAACAAGAAGCGCCGACCTCTTCTTGATTACATGGTGCGTGCAACGAGGAGTTTTGAACATCGATTTGAGGAGCGTCTTTGTAGCCCTTGCCATGTGGATCATCGCTAGAGAGGAGAGCACTTGACCTCCTTCATCCTCTCCCATAGATATATAAAAATTCATGGATATACAATCTCCTTAGTGCTAGTCATAGGTGCCCAGCAAGCCAATCACGTGAGTGATGGCACGTGTGACTTGATACAGAATCTTTTTGCTTATTATATTTTGGCGTATATCACTTTATAACTATTGCATAAATGCATATATATATTGTGATGTCCTTGGATTTGTGCAATGGGAATCGGATCGTGATGAGATCACGATAATGAGATCGATTCACCTTTAAACACATATCCTAAATAATCCCGGTCATAGGTTACTCGAGAGGGACATCGTGATAACCGGATAGACTGGTGTGCTGTATACCCGTCCATATGATGGATGCAGCTGGTCTCATAGCTGCTCGTGTAGGGACACTAGGGATACAGTACAGGTGCTCATTGGAGAATGAGTTCACTGATTGATCCGCTTACGGAATGCTGGATGGTTGATGATGCCTTATTGTCAGACAGCGATTCCGTAGTCCTAGTGGTGTATCTGGTCCTTAGACTTGAGACACAAAGGATGTCCTGTATGAGTGCTCCACTCTTTGATACCATACTTATAGGTTTGGCTGTCCCCAAATCTAGTACAGCTGGTCATTGGGAGTGGTAGTCGACCTTACGAGGGCTATTGAGTGTCGACAGAGGATCATCCACTCTCGGCGTCATGAGAGGAATATCTCATGTGTTCTTGCTCAGACAAATCCCTGGCCAGGGTCATTCGGGTTGAGAGAGAAAGAGTTCTCCGGGAGAATCCGATTAGAGCGAGACTGAGTAGAAATCGTATGGGTCTGACAACACCATGCTCGATATACGGTCTTTGGGATATTAGATGGATGAGGGACTATAGGTACATGGTAACTGAGGACAGACAAGTCCAATGGATTGGATTCCCCTGTATCGTCTAGGGACTACGGCGTAGTGGCCTAGTACGTCCTTAGTCGATGAGTCGAGTGAATTATTACAGAGATAATAATTCACTGAGTTAGAATGAGTTCTGACAGGTATGACTCACGGCCAGCTCGATATTGGGCCTAGAGGGTCACACACATATGGTAGGCATTGCGATGAGTAGAGGTTCGGATATGAGATATCCGACGGAGCCCTTGTCTTATTGGATGCAGATCCAATACCCACTAGGGAAGGACCCATTAGGGTTTGACACGGGATCTCTATAAATAGGAGGGATTCACAGCCTCATAGGCTAGAGTCTTTGCTTGCCTTTCCTATTCTCCTCTCCCTCTCCACCTCAGAGTAGGCCTGGAGTTTTAAGGAGCGTCGTCGCAACTCTACTGTGTGGATCACCGCTAGAGAGGAGGACGCTTGACCTCCTTCACCCTCTCCTAAGGATCTGCAAGGAAACGGGGATATACGATCTCCCTAGGTAACACAATCTCTATACGCAGTTTTGTGTTTTGCGGATTTTTGCGCACCAATCTTCGCACGACGACGAACATCTTTTTGGGAATCGGGGATTTTTGTTTTCTTGATCTTCCGCTGCGCATATGATGTCGCCCCCAATGATTTCCCAACAGTGGTATCAGAGCCAGGTTGTTCGTGCGAATGATTGGTTTTAAACTGCGTGTATTGTGTTTAGGAAGAATTTTGACGTCAAAATCGTTGACGCAAAAGCGAGAAAGGGCAGCAACAGTTGTTGCCCTCGATCTGCGTGCGTGCAGCGCAGGGGCTGCGTCTGCAGCAGCCGGCCGGCGGCCTGCTTGCAGCAGGCTTGCTGCCGGTGGGGCTGGCAACCCACGGGCAGAGGCGCCGCAGGGCAGCGGCGCCTGTCGCCGAAAGGAAGCGGCGCCTGCTGTCGCAGGGCAGCGACGCGCGACGCCTGCCGCCGCTGCTCCCGCGGGCGAAATCCCCCCCACAGGGGCGGCCGCCCGACGGGACAGCACCGCCTGCGGAGGCAGCGACAGTGCCGCCAGCGAGCGTGCCGCCTGCAGGCGAAGGCAGCGCCCTCGCCCCGCCGCACAGGCCGCCGCCGGCAAGGGTGGCGGCGGCGGCAGCAGCGAAAAGGGGAAAGGGTATTAGAGTTTTCTGGGCAAAAGATAATTTTACCCCTCGGAATTTGAGAAATTCCAGTTTCTGTCTTTTATCCAAATTATGAAAATACCCTTAGGAATTGAGAAATTCCCTACATGTCCCTGATTTCAGAAAAATATTAATTAATTAAAAGGTTTAGTTGATTATTATTTTTATTATTATCTAGTAGTCCTACATGATGATGATTATTTATACATGTGATGTATGATGTGTGGACGGATGATCATGGACCGTGTGATGTGTGTACTTGTGATTATTATTATTGAGGTCTGTGAACCTCCATTATATTTCTCGTTTATTGTCGGGCCTGCGTACCCATGATTAAGTTGTAATCACATGAGGAGGCGCAGCGGGAGCGTGGATGCGATAGCGGGACCCACGAGACGGACGATCGTGATGCATGGAGATGCATCAAGATGTCGACGGAACCGACGAGGACGAGATGGACGATCACAGGGCATGGAGATGCACCGTTGCACACATAGATCTTGATGTGAGTGATTAGGCCTACTGGCTCGGGCCTAATCATATTAGGTTGTGGTCCATGATCATCTGATGTGATTGCTTATACACATACTAGATATGTATATATATTTGCATGCGATGTAGATATATATTAAATATGTATATGTGTGACATGTCATATTAGGAGACCAAATTATAGAAACATCTCTCGATAATATTAAGTCGGTAAACGTGAGGCAATTAGATTGACCCACGTGGCCTTCCATCGTTATGAGTAGGAACCAATTCCCGGTGTAGGTTGAGTTGGTCAAGTCCCTCGAGACTCACCTATATCGCGATTCGCTATCTTGCTTACGACATAGAGATGTCACCGGTGACCTGAGGGCATGATATGCTTGGTCGAGTCCCTCGAGGGTATATCATCAAATCAGACTCATCTTGTAACGAAGGTGTTGACTTAACCGAGCATCATGGTTGGTCGAGTCCCTCGAGGCCATGGTGATTCGGAGGCCGAACAAGACGGGAATCACAAGGAGTTGTGATCGGCAAGAGTTGCCTACCTTTTAGGCTTAGTGTGATTGGTCGAGTCCCTCGAGGTTACACTAAGACGCTGATTGGATCCTGATCCCCACTAGAAGTCTGCCGGAGACTTCTGTTTCACGTGCTGAGGGTGTCGCGTGACTCGTTAGTAAAATAGTGGGAGCATATTAAGATAGAAGTCCATATCTTGATAGTTTATTTCTTGCAAAATCTGCATGTTATTCATTTCTGCTACATCTTTATTTTCAGAAAATGTCGCTTTCAAATCCCTTACGTGACATACTTGATGTCAACCGCCTCACTAGTCCAAATTATACGGATTGGCTCCGTAACTTGAGAATTGTTCTCACAGCAGAGAAAATCGTGTACGTCCTTGATACAGTGATGCCTACGCCCGAAGAAGGGGCAAGCGAGGATGAGATCGCTCGCTACGTGAAGTACATTGATGACTCCACTCTTGCTCAGTGCTATATGTTGGGCTCTATGACTCCAGAGTTACAGAGACAACATGAAAAGATGGATGTCAGATCCATTCTCCTACATGTCCGCAAATTGTTTGAGGAACAGGGAAGGACTCAACGATATGAGATATCCAAGAGCCTTTTCCGCGCTAGGATGACTGAGGGGACACCGGTTCAGAACCATGTCCTAAAGATGATTGAGTGGATAGAGAAACTCACAGGTCTAGGAATGGTCCTATAGGATAACTTGTGTGTGGACATTGTGCTTCAGTCCATACCAGATTCCTTTTTACAGTTCATAATGAATTTTAATATGACCAAGCTTGAGGTGACTCTCCCAGAGCTCCTCAATATGTTGAGGGAGGCAGAGAGTACTATTAAGAAAGAGAAGCCAGTTCTCTACACTGGTGAGACCAGAAAGAAAAGGAAAGCAAAAAGGTCCCTTAAGAAGGGAAAGGGCAAGGGCAAACAAGGTAAAGCAAAGGTTGCTAAGAAAGACCCAGCAAAGGACAAAGGCCAGTGCTTCCACTGTGGTAAAGATGGGCATTGGAAGAGAAACTGCAAAGAGTACCTTGCAGAAAGGGCGAAACAAAAGCTTGATGAAGCTTCAGGTACATTTTCTGAAAATTTGGACCAGTGAGGCGGTTGACATCAAGTATGCCACGTAAAGGATTTGAAAGCGACATTTTCTGAAAATAAAGATGTAGCAGAAATGAATAACATGCAGATTTTGCAAGAAATAAACTATCAAGATATGGACTTCTATCTTAATATGCTCCCACTATTTTACTAACGAGTCACGCGACACCCTCAGCACGCGAAACGGAAGTCTCCGGCAGACTTCTAGTGGGGATCAGGATCCAATCAGCGTCTTAGTATAACCTCGAGGGACTCGACTAATCACACTAAGCCTAAAAGGTAGGCAACTCTTGCTGATCACAACTCCTTGTGATTCCCGTCCTGTTCGGCCTCCGAATCACCATGGCCTCGAGGGACTCGACCAACCATGATGCTCGGTTAAGTCAACACCTTCGTTACAAGATGAGTCTGATTTGATGATATACCCTCGAGGGACTCGACCAAGCATACCATGCCCTCAGGTCACCGGTGACATCTCTATGTCGTAAGCAAGATAGCGAATCGCGATATAGGTGAGTCTCGAGGGACTCGACCAACTCAACCTACATCGGGAATCAGTTCCTACTCATAACGATGGAAGGCCACGTGGGTCAATCTAATTGCCTCACGTTTACCGACTTAATATTATCGAGAGATGTTTCTATAATTTGGTCTCCTAATATGACATGTCACACATATACATATTTAATATATATCTACATCGCATGCAAATATATATACATATCTAGTATGTGTATAAGCAATCACATCAGATGATCATGGACCACAACCTAATATGATTAGGCCCGAGCCAGTAGGCCTAATCACTCACATCAAGATCTATGTGTGCAACGGTGCATCTCCGTGCCCTGTGATTGTCCATCTCGTCCTCGTCGGTTCCGTCGACATCTTGATGCATCTCCATGCATCACGATCGTCCGTCTCGTGGGTCCCGCTATCGCATCCACGCTCCCGCTGTGCCTCCTCATGTGATTACAACTTAATCATAGGCACGCAGGCCCGACAATAAACGAGAAATATAATGGAGGTTCGCAGACCTCAATAATAATAATCACAAGTACACACATCACACGGTCCATGATCATCCGTCCATACATCATACATCACATGTATAAATAATCATCATCATGTAGGACTACTAGATAATAATAAAAATAATAATCAACTAAACCTTTTAATTAATTAATATTTTTCTAAAATCAGGGACATGTAGGGAATTTCTCAATTCCTAAGGGTATTTTTGTAATTTGGACAAAAGACAGAAACTGGAATTTCTCAAATTTCGATGGGCAAAACTGTCTTTTACCCATAAAACCCTAATACCCTTTACCCTTTTCGCTGTTGCCGCCGCCGCCACCCTGCCGGCGGCGGCCTGTGCGGCGGGGCGAGGGCACTGCCCTCGCCTGCAGGCGGCACGCCCGCTGGCGGCGATGCCGCTGCGGGTGGGTGCCCCCTTCGGGCGTCGCTGCCTCCGCAGACGGTGCTGTACCGCCGGGCGACCGCCCCTGTGGGGGGGTTTCGCCCGCGGGAGCAGCGGCGACAAGCGCCGCTGCCCGTGGGCTACCAGCCCCGCCAGCAGCAAGCAGACCGCCGGCCGGCTACCGCAGGCACAGCGCTTGCGCATGCGCCGGCGCTGTGCTGCCTGGCTGCGGCTGCGACCGCCGTTGCAGTGGCTGCAGGCATGCAGATCGAGGGCAGCAACTGTTGCTGCCCTTCCTCGCTTTTGCGTCAACGATTTTGACGTCAATATTCTTCCTAAACACAACACACACAGTTCAAAACTAATCATTCGCACGAACAACCTGGCTCTGATACCACTGTTGGGAAATCATGGGTGGCGACATCATATGCGCAGCGGAAGAACAAGAAAACAAAAATCCCCGATTCCCAAAAAGATGTTCGTCGTCGTGCGAAGATTAGTGCGCAAAAATTCGTAAAACACAAAACTGCGTATAGAGATTGTGTTACCTAGGGAGATCGTATATCCCTGTTTCCTTGCAGATCCTTAGGAGAGGGTGAAGGAGGTCAAGCGTCCTCCTCTCTAGCGGTGATCCACACAGCAGGGTTGCGACGACCCTCCTCAAAACTCCAGGCCTACTCTGAGGTGGAGAGGGAGAGGAGAATAGGAAGGGCAAGCAAAGACTCTAGCCTATGAGGCTGTGAATCCCTCCTATTTATAGAGATCCCGTGTCAAACCCTAATGGGTCCTTCCCTAGTGGGTATTGGATCTGCATCCAATAAGACAAGGGCTCCGTCAGATATCTCATATCCGAACCTCTACTCATCGCAATGCCTACCATATGTGTGTGACCCTCTAGGCCCAATATCGAGCTGGCCGTGAGTCATACCTGTCAGAACTCCTTCTAACTTAGTGAATTATTATCTCTATAATAATTCACTCGACTCATCGACTACGGACGTATTAGGCCACTACGCCGTAGTCCCCAAACGATACAGGGGAATCCAATCCATTGGACCTGTCTGTCCTCAGTTACCATGTACCTATAGTCCCTCATCTATCTAATATCTCAGAGATCATATATCGAGAATGGTGCTGTCAGACCCATACGGTTTCTACTCAAGTCTCGCTCTAATCGGATTCTCCCGGAGAACTCTTTCTCTCTCAACCCGAATGACCCTGGCCAGGGATTTGTCTGAGCAAGAACACATGGGATATTCCTCTCATGACGCCGAGAGTGGATGATCCTCTATCGACACTCAATAGCCCTCGTAAGGTCGACTACCACTCCCAATGACCAGCTGTACTAGATCTGGGACAGCCAAACCTATAAGTCTGGTATTAAAGAGTGGAGCACTCATACAGGACATCCTTGGTGTCTCAAGTCTAAGGACCAGATACACCACTAGGACTACAGAATCGTTGTCTGACAATAAGGCATCATCAACCATCCAGCATTCCGTAAGCGGATCAATCAGTGAACTCATTCTCCAATGAGCACTTGTACTGTATCCCTAGTGTCCCTACACGAGCAGCTATGAGACCAGTTGCATCCATCATATGGACGGGTATACAGCACACCTGTCTATCCGGTTATCACGATGTCCCTCTCGAGTAACCTATGACCGGGATTATTTAGGATATGTGTTTAAAGGCGAATCGATCTCATTATCGTGATCTCATCACGATCCGATTCCCATTGCACAAATCCAAGGACATCACAATATATATATATATATATATATATATATATATATATATATATATATATATATATATATATATATATATATATATATATATATATGCATTTATGCAATAGTTATAAAGTGATATACGCCAAAATATAATAAGCAAAAAGATTCTGTATCAAGTCACACGTGCCATCACTCACGTGATTGGCTTACTGGGCTCCTATGACTAGCAGGTCGTGCACGGGTAGAACCCGCATCCACGCGGCGGCCGCGCGCGGGCACAAGTTGCTCCCAAGCGACGACCGCGCCAGGCTGCACCCAAGCGATAGCCGAGAAGGTGTTATAGGGGGTTCGCACTGTCGGCAGCCACCCACAAGCAGCGGTCGCATAGGCGGCAAGCGCGCACGAGCACAAGCAGCGCATGCAGTAGGGTTTTTGGCAAAATTATAGTTTTGCCCTGGGGCTTCCTTTTGGTTAAATTATAACTTTGCTCTTCTATATTTTATTAATACTCTTTAGTATTTTGATAGTTTTATCCTTTAAAAATGTCATAATTACACCTGATCTCGTTTCAATAAAATTATAGTTTTACCCTTAAATTGAGAAATTTTAATTTATATCCTCAATTATAAAATTGATAAAATTATGATTAAATTTGATCATAATTATTTTTTGATTATTTGATTAGATTTAATTTTGATTAAAAAAATATAAATTACGGTTTATTTTTATAGTTTTCTTATATGACTTATTGATTATATTTTTATATGAGGTAAATAAAATCCAATTATTATTCTTTAATATTTATTTAGTTATTCACATATATATATTTGAAATTATGAAATAATATTTATCTTTCACATGAAGGCATAATTTATATGTTATCATGATCATCATATCAATTTTTTCTTTTGCTATTAATATTCAATAATTATTATGGTTGTTATTCTATTATTTAAATACTTAACATAAATTAAATTAAAAAAATGATGAATATTATTTGTAACTCATCTCCCTAAAATTTATCTGACTTGTCGCTACCAAAATGTTCTAGGATGGTAAACTTTTGGGATGTGAATTATAATAAAAGTTTCATCATTTATAGAATATTTTAAATTATATTTTGTATTATTGTATTTGGTCTTGTAGTCACCAAAATGACCTAGACCAATAACTTATAAAATAAATTAAAGAATTAGTCCTAAATGATATTAAGAAAATAATATTCATAATGACATACATAATTAGGAGATTTAAATAATCCCAAAAGAGAATCTATTTCAAATAATTATGTGATGGGGGTAGGATGATACTATTTTGGATATCCTTGTAGTTTACGATTGTATACCCAAATGTAATAATACTATTCCACAAGGATGGTATCAGTCCTCCATCGATAATCTTGAGCAAACACTAAATATGTTAATATTTCACCCTAGGGTAAAATATAGATGGTATCAATAGTTCATCATATTTTGAAAAAACTCAAAGGATTAATGTTATTTTATATTTTACAATGGTGCTTCTATCCCTACATTCTTATGCTTCTAATGTCCTTGTACTCCCTAGTTCAAATTATTCAGAATGGTTAGAGCCTGTACAATTCACACTATGCATATTAGATCTTGACTTAGCATTGCTTGTTAAAAAGCCTACAGACTTGACTGTTGAAAGTACTATAAAACAAGTTAATGAAATGAAAACTTATGAAAGATCTGATAGGCTTAGTTTAATGTTCATAATGATGATGATTGCAAATAATATAAAGATTTCATTACTGATTGTAACTAATATATAAGAATATTTAAATATTATTAAAAATATATTTAAATCTGCTGATAAGTCATTGGTTGACACACTAATAAAAGAACTGACTACGACTCAGTATGATGACACTTGAGGAATTCAGGATCACTTCTTCAATTTGCCTAATAAAGTTGTAAAACTTAAAGCATTAGGTATGAATGTTGATGAGTCTTTCCTTATGTAGTTTATTCTCAATTCTCTTCCTTCTCATTCAAGATTTACTATAATACAAATAAGGATGAGACTTGAATGAGGTAACTAGTATGTATTGAGAAAGAATTGGAATTAACATACGAAAGCTCATGTAATATCATGACTATTACTTAAAGAGTTGGTAATAAGAAAATAAAATTGAAGCATTATCCATTAAAGAAATTTGTTGGGTCTTGAAATGTTAAACAAACTAATGAAAAGAAAACTTTTACAGTAAGTATTTCTTTTGTGGCAAGAAAGGATATGTGAAGAAGGATTTCATTAAATACAAGACTTAGTTCGAAAAGAAATGTACAAACTTGATATTTGTATGTTTCAAATCAAACATTATAGAAGTTCCTTCTAATACTTGGTGGATTGATTCTTGTGCTTCAACTCATGTTACCAATAATATTTAAGGATTTCTTTCAATCTGGAAACTAAAAGAATATAAAAGATTCATCATTATGGGAAATCATCTCAAAGCAAAAGTGATAAGTGAGGACTTATCGTCTACACCTAGAGGTGGGTCATATGATTGATCTTGTTGACACATGTTATATTTCTACTATTTCTAGAAATTTAATTTTTCTATCTAAAATTTATGAGTTAGGATATTATCTTTCTTTTAGTAATGGTAAACTCAATATATTTTATGATTTAATAAAAGTTAGTTTTAGAATTGTATGTGATGGTTAATACATAATTAATTTGAATCTTGAGTTTGCAATGACATTATTGACCTTGCAATCAAGTATTGGATTAGAACATAGTTTCAATAATGAAAGATCTTCTATACTGTGATATAGACGATTGGGCCATATCTCCAAGGAAAGAATTGAAAGATTATTTAGGGATAACATTTTGAAATATTTAGACTTCATTGATTTTGATGTTTGTATAGATTGCATTAAGGGAAAATAAACTAAACATACAAAGAAAAATGCTACAATAAGTAAATAACTCCTTGAGATTATTTATACTGATATTTACGGACCACTCAATATTCCTTATTTTAGTGGAGAAATATATTTTATTACATTATAGATGACTTGTCCAGATATGGTTATATTTATCTAATACATAAAAAGTTTCAGACCGTTAACACTCTTGAAGTGTACATAAATGAGGTCGAGAGACAATTAGATAGAAAAGTTTAAATTGTAAGATCTGACAAGGGTGGTGAATTTTATGGTAGATATGATGAATCCGATCAAAATCTTGGTTCTTTTGCTAGATTCTTAGAATAACAGAGTATTTGTGTTCAATATACATTACTAAGTGTGCCATAGCAGAATGATGTTGTTGAAAGATGAAATAGTACTCTTATGGATATGGTTAGGAGCATGATGAGTTATTCCCCTATACTTGAGTCAACGTGGGGTAAAGCTCTTAGGACGGCTATGTACATCTTGAATATGGTTCCTAGTAATTCGATTCCGTCAACTCCATTTGAGTTATGGATTGGTATGAAGCTCATTCTAATATGTTTACATATTTAAGGGTGTCATGATATTCAATCCACATGAAAAGAAATTAGATCCAAGAAGTATTTTTGAATATTTTATTGATTATTCAAAAAAAATCCAAAGGATACAGATTTTATTGCCCTAATCATAATATGAGGATAATAAAATCCAGTAATACAAGATTATTAGAAAATGACGAAATCAGTGGAAGTGAAAAATCTCGAAGGATTTATTTTTTATATTGAGGAGATTCAAGTTAATTCTCTCATATCATATCCTATTTGAGAAATTATTGTTCCTCAAATCAATGAGAGAATTGACGAGAGTAAACAATAAAATAACATCGATAAACTCTCACATAATATTGATGTCGTCATTAATAATCTTGAAGAACTATCATAATTGACAGCTTTGAGAAGATCTTAAAGGAAAAGAAAACATGTTATTTCTGATGATTATATGGTATATATATATATATATATAAGAATCATATTATAATATAGGAATAAAAAGAGATCCCTTATCGTTTTCACAAGCCATAAAAAGTAACGATTCTAAAAAATGATATGATATAATGAAAGAAGAGTTAAAATCAATGTACTAGAATGGTGTTTGGGAACTCATTGAATTGCCCAATAATTATAAAAAAGTTGGTTGTAAATGAGTCTTTAAGACAAAACGTAACTTAGTGAGCAATATCGAACGATATAAAGTCAGAGTTATGGCCAAAAGTTTTTCTTATAAAGAATGCATCAACTACAACGAGACTTTTTCTCTACTTTCTAGAAATGATTCGTTGAGAATCATCATGGCATTACTAGCTCATTATGATCTTAAGTTTCACCAGATGGATGTGAAAATAATATTTCTGAACAGGGATCTGGGCGAGGAAATCTATATGGAACAACTCGAAGGATTTATAAAAAAGGAAAAAGAAAGTTGGGCTTATAAATTTAAGAAATCCATTTATGACCTTAAACAAGATTACAGATAATGGTATCTAAAGTTTCATGATACTATTAGTTTATTTGGATTTAAGGAAAATACTATTGATCATTGTATATATTTGAAGGTAAGTGGGAACAAGTTTATTATATTGATCTTATATGTTGATAGTATTTTACTTACCAGTAGTGATCTTGGTTTATTGCACGAAATCAAGATATTTCTCAACAAGAACTTTAAGATGATTGATATAAATGAGATAGTCTATGTTATTGGCATTGAGATATTCATGGATAAATCGTAAGGATGATTAGGATTGTCTAAAAAAGAATATATTAATCGTATCACAAAGAGATTTAATATGCATTTTTGTTCAGCCAATGATATACCTATTATTAGAGGTGAAAAATTCAGCCAAAACCTGTATTTGAAAAATGACTTAGAAAAAAATCAAATGAAGAATATTTCTTATGAGTACGTAGTTGGAAGTCTATTATATGCTCAAATATGTATAATATCATATATAAATTTTGTAGTTGTAATATTGGGAAGATATTAGAGCAACCTAGGAATGAAATATTAGAAAGTTACAAAAAAAATAATAAGATATCTATAGGGGATAAAATATTATATGCTCACACATAGAAGATCATATCAGCTTGAAGTGACAGGATATTCAGATGTTAATTTTGTAAATTGTCTCGAAGTCTACTTCAGTATTTGTATTCATGTTAGCTGGTAGGGCAATTTCTTAAAAAAGTGTAAAGGAATCACTTATTGCATCAGCAACAATGAAAGCTAAATTTGTGGTATACTTTGAGGCCACAAATCAAGTTTTATAGTTGTGAAATTTCATTTCAGGATTTAGTGTGCTCGACTCAATTATCAGGTCGCTGAAGATATTTTATGATAATATTGTAACAAATTTCTTCTCTAAAAATGATAAATACTCTAATGGTTCAAAGCACATCAAGATAAAGTACTTGAGAAAGAGTCTAGAAACAACAAATGTTAATTCAGAACCTGAGCACTACTATGATGATTGTCGATCTATTTATTAAAGCTTTACAGTGTAAAATATTTAAAGGACATATTCTTAAAATGAGGCTTGTGAGCAAGTCATAAAAGATATGGTGATGCATATTTAAGTGGATGCTATTATTGATATTTTTCTTACTTAATTAAAATTATTTGTTTCTGCTATCCTATTTATATTTATATTTATGTATATTATAGTTAAATGTAATAACGAGATTATCTTAACAAGATAAATTACAAGGGTCATTATGGACTATATTAAGAAAGACTAATAATATTATGGTAATAGAAGAGAGTATAATATTGATGATATACAATCGTTATGACTCGTATTTATAATTGGACTTAATATACTATTATTATGTTTATTAGATTTTTTTAGCTTATTTTTAAAAATTGATAGTCATATATAAAATATTTTTTCAATTTTTTTTAAATCCAATTAGATAAAATTGTTTTCAAATAAATTTTATTTTGTTTAATTTAATTTTGAATATATTTTATATTTTATCAATTATTGAGTTAAATGAGAGAATGTTAGATTATGAAGCCCTTTATAATTGGATAAGATATATAATAGAATTAATTGGATTATGATGACAGGTATTGACCAATAGAAAAGAAGTCTATATTATAATAAGATTCCTTACGATGTTTTTGATGGAAGGAACTCTCATAATAATTTATTCTAGATCATCTGCTTTCGCCTATAAATAGACAGAATTTCTAAGGACTAAATAACGTATCTCACAAAGGATAGAAAGATTTTAATTTCTCTCTCAACTTTTCTTAATCATAAATCTAAATGATCTGATATAAAGAGAGGAGAACGAGAGTCTAACTCTTGTTGCAGATTGACAACGGTTTTGGATCTAAAGACGATACGATCACATAGAGATCCTGGTATCAAAATGTTAGTATCGTAAAATCGATCTAATGTTTTTTTTATTTCAATGCTAACATAAATTTTTTTCTTATTATATATAGTATATAACAATTTTTATGCTTACACCAAAATCAAGCAATTGGAAACAACTTGCAGCACGCAAACGAAAAGGATCTGAGCTTATGAATGTTGATCTACTTGAAAAGCAATCGATGAATGTGTCTGCTGCTGCTGTGTTTATGATATAAGAGCATTGCTAGTCGAATTGACAAAAGAGCTGCTGGGTCTGCAAGAAAAATGTCCACTGCTAGAAGAACCACCAGGCGAATGACTGTTCCATTCCTGAATTCTTTTTGGTTGAAGTTGCTCAAGCTCTGATGATGTAGGAATCCCCTGCAACAAGCTCCCATGTCGAGTGTCAGGAAGGTTTCCCTGTTGGGGTCTAACAAGGATCATTGGTAAGGCTACGTTGACCTACCAAGCACTTCACTTGGCTGGAGTGATGTAATGGCAGGTCGCTGAATGCATAAAAGCTCCCAAATCCATCCAATGAACCCATATGCAGATGGGAAGGCTCCCTACCTCCAAAAGCAGCAACCGTGTTAGCCTGTTGGCTTGCCACAGCACTGAAGTCTTTTCATGTAAAGCCGATACTTCTGCAAACACAACATGAGGTACTTCAACTTCGTAGCAAGCAACTAAACACATTATGACTGTAAATAATTGAACAGCATGCCTGTAAATGACTCGCAGCATTTCCTCTTGTAAGCTTCTCGACATTGATGAGCTCTAGTATCCTCTGAGGGACAGCCTCTGCACCAGAAAATGTATGTATGCATCAGAAAAACACACAAGGATCCTTAAAAAGCGGAATATTTTCTGTTAAAATCTCTTACTGTCAATCCCTAATTGATTATCAGCAGCTACAAACTTCTGGTGTCGGTCGATAGACGAAACAGCCCTCGAGTGGTTGGATCTTCATCCTGATGCATGTTCTCCTCAGAATCATTATCTTCTTCCTCTTTTTGATCCTTCCTCTTCATACCGAACAGTTCATTCTGATGGAGATTCCTCCCAATTATCAAACTTGCTATAATCCCTGTGATGGAGCTTCTTTCTCCTAAAAACATGCTGCCATATATTCCTGAGCTCCTCGATCCGAACAGGCTTTAGCAGGTAGTCAAATGCGCCATGGGTTATGCCTTTCATCACATTTTGATCTCACTGTTCACTGACAACACTGCATTGAAAAATATCATTCTTTAATCATTTAGCAAAAAAACTGACAAATTAGATGCTTAAACAATCAGCTGGTATTGTCCAATAACTTTTACTTTTCACCTTGATTCATTGTGAGTTTTGAAACTACAATGTGGGTGCTTGCTCACATATGTTATGAAAATTGATGAAAAATAATACTTCAATGATTAAAATGTTTTACTCTAATCAGATTGAGAGAACCGACACTGCACAATCAAATATACAGGTCAAATGTTCCCTGATCATGAAAACAATGCTATCATGGACATAATGTCAGTATCAAAGACAACAAATGAGGTGCCAAATTAAGATAGCATCCAAAGCTTACTCGGAAGGTCTTTAAACATAAAAACGGTTATATGCTATATGTAATGCGAAATTTTTTTTTATATTAGGATTGAAATCAAATAACATTAGATTGGTTTTATGATACGTATCTTTTTGATGTCATTTGAAAAATGATCTCGGTGTGATCTGTAAAACCATCGTCTTTAGATCCAAAACCGCTGTCAATTTGCAACGAAAATTAGACTCTCATTCGCCTCTCTTTCTATCCTTTCACAAGATAACTTAGATTGATAGTTCAAGGAGGTTGAGAGATAAACTGTAATATCTTAATTGCATTCTCTATGAGATGCATAACATACCTCATCCATTCTATAAAGGTCATGTCTATTTATAGGCAAGAGTAGAGGGTCTAAGATAAGTTATTAGGAGAGTTTCTCCCATCAAGGGTATTCCCTAAGGAATCATACTATAATATGAACTTCTTTTCTATTGATCAATATCTGTTATCAGAATTCAACTAGTTATATTATATATCTTATCAAATTATAAAAAGCCACATAATCTAACATTCTCTCGGTTGGCCCAATAATTGGTAAGATATAAAAGATATTCAAAATCAAAATAAACAAAACAAAATTTGTTTGAAAATAATGTTACCTAATTGGATTCCAAAAGAATTTTGAAAAATATTTTATACACGATCATGAATTTTAAAAACAAGCCAATAAGTTCAATAAACACAATAATACTATATTAAGTCAAACTATCAATGCGAGTCATAGTGGTTATATATCATCAATGTCATACTCCTTTCTTTGTACCACAATATTATTAGCCCTTCCTAATATAGTCCATAATGATCATTGTAATTTATTATTACATTCAATTATAATATGCATAATCATAAATGTAAACAAGATAACAGAAATAAGTAAATTTAATTATACAAAAAAAATGTCAATAATAGCATCCATCTAAATATGAATTACCATATCTTTTATGGCTTGCTCATAAGCCTCGTTCTAATAACATATTATTTAAATATTTTACATTGTAAAGCTTTAGTAAATGGATCAATGATCATCGTAGTGGTGCTTAAGTTATCAATTCACACTTATTGTTTTTGTACTCTTTCTCTAACCATCAAGTATTTTATCTCGATATGCTTGGAACCACCAAAGTACTTGTCATTCTTAGAGAAAAAAACTACTGTAATATTGTCAGAAAATATCTTCAGCGGCTTGGCAATTGAGTCGACCACACCAAGTCCTAAGATAAAATTTCATAACCATAAAGCTTGATTTGTGGCCTCAAAGTATTTCATAAATTCAGCTTTCATTGTTGATGATGCGATAAGCAATTGTTTTGCACTTTTCCAAGAAATTGCCCCACCAACTAACATGAATATAGACCCTGAAGTAGACTTTCTACTATCGAGGCAATTTACAAAATTAGCATATGAATATCCCGTCACTTCAAGCTGATTTGATCTCTTGTATATAAGCATATAATCTTTCATCCTCTACATATATCTCATTACTTTCTTTGCAGCTTTTCAATGTTCTATTCTTGAGTTGCTTTGGTATCTACCCAGCATTATAACTGCAAAACTAATATATGATCTTGTATACGTTTGAGCATATAATAGACTTCCAACTACGCACCCATAAGGAATATTCTTCATTTGATTCTTTTCTAAGTCATTTTTTGGGTACTAGTTTTGGTTAAATTTTTCACATATAGTAATAGATGTATCATTGGTTAAGCAAAGCTGCATATTAAATCTCTTCAAGATGCGATTAATATATCCTTTCCGATACAGTCCTAATAATCCTTGAGATTTGTCCATGAATATCTCAGTGCTAATAATATAGATCGCCTCATTCATATCAATCATCTTAAAGTTATTGCTGAGAAATATCTTGGTTTCGTGCAACAAACCAAGATCACTACTGGCAAGTAAAAATTCATCCACATATAAGACCAATATAATAAACTTGCTCCCACTTACATTCAAATATATACACTTATCAATAGTGTTTTCCTTAAATCCGAAGGAAGTAATGGTATCATGAAACTTTATATATCATTGTATGGAAGCTTGTTTAAGGTTATAAATGAATATATTAATTTTACAAGCCCAACTTTCCTTTTTCTTTTCTATGAATCATTCAGGTTGTTCCATATAGATTTCCTCATCCAAATCTTCATTTCCTCATCCAAATCTTCATTCAGAAATATTATTTTCACATCCATCTGATGTAACTCAAGATCATAATGAGCTACTAATGTCATAACAATTCTCAACGAGTCCTTTCTAGAAACTGGAAAAAAGTCTCATTATAGTTGATGCATTTTTTCTGAGAAAAACCTTTGACTATAAGTCTGGCTTTATATCGTTCGATATTGCACGCTGAGTCATGTTTTATCTTAAAGACCTATTTACAACCGACTCTTTTATAATTATTGAGCAATTCAACGAGTTCCTAGACACCATTCTAGTCCATTGATTTTAACTCTTCTTTCATTGTATCATACTATTTTTTAGAATCGTTACTTTCTATGGTTTGTGAAAATGATAATGGGTTTCTTTTTATTTCTATATTATAATATGATTCTTGTAGATATACCATAAATCATCAGAAATGACATATTTTCTTTTCCTTTGAAAGCTTCTCAAAGCTGTCAATCGTGATAGTTCTATAAGATCATCAGCGGCGACATCAACATCATGTGAGAGTTTATTGATGTTATTTTGTTGTTCACCCTCGTCAATTGTCTCATTGATTTGAGGAACAATAATTTCTCAAATAAGAGATGATATAGGAGAATTAATCTGAATCTCCTCAATATCAAAATTAATCCTTCGATATTTTTCACTTATACTGATTTTATCATTTTTTAGAAATCTTACATTACCAGATTCTATTATCCTCGTACTATGATTAGGGCAATAAATTCTATATTCCTTGGATTTTTCTGGATAACTACTAAAATATCCAAAAATAGTTCTTGGATCTAATTTCTTTTCATGTGGATTAAATACTCTTATCTCTGCAAGACACTCCCAAATATATAAATGTGTTATACTAGGCTTCTTACCAGTCCATAACTTATATAGAGTTGATGAAACCGACTTACTAGGAACTATATTCAAGACATACATAGCTGTCCTAAGAGCTTCACCCCATATTGACTCATAGAGGAATACCTCATAATGCTCCTAACCATATCCATAAGAGTACGATTTTACCTTTCGGCAACACCATTCTGTAGTGGTATACTTGATAATACATATTGAACATAAATACCCCGTTGTTCTAGGAATCTAGCAAAATGATCAATATTCTAACCAGATTCATCATATTTATCATAAAATTCACCAATCCTATCAGATCTAACAATTTTAACTTTTGTATCTAATTGTCTCTCAACCTTATTTATATACACTTTAAGAGTGTCAACGGCCTAAGACTTTTCATGTATTAGATAAACATAACAATATATGGACAGGTCATATATAAATGTGATGAAATACCTTTCTCCACTAAAATAAGGAATATGGAGTGGTTCGTAGATATCAGTATGAATAATCTTAAGGAGTTCTTTACTTCTCATGACATTTTTCTTTGTATATTTAGTTTGATTTCCCTTAATGCAATCTATACAAACATCAAAATCAATAAAGTTTAAATGTTCCAAAATATTATCCTTCACTAATATTTCAATTCTTTCCTTGGAGATATGCCTCAATCATCTATGCCACAATATACAAGATCTTTCATTATTGAAATTACGTTTCAATTAAACACTTGATTACAGGGTCAATAATATCTTTACAAACTTAAGATTCAAATTAATTCTATACAAACCATCACACAAAATTCTAGAACTAATTTTTATTGAATTATAAAATATATTGAGTTTACCAATATGAAAAGAAAGATAATATTCTAACTCATCAATTCTAGATAGAGAAACTAAATTTCTAGAAATAGTAAGAACATAACATATGTTAACAAGATCCATCACATGACCCATCTCTAAAAGTATACGATAAGTCTCCACTGATATCGCTTTCGCTTTGAGACAATTTCCCATAATGATGAATCTTTCATATTCTTTTGATTTTCGGATTGAAAGAAATCCCTGTATATTATTGGTAACATGAGTTGAAGCACCAAAATCAATCCACCAAGTATTAGAAGGAACTTCTGTAATATTTGATTCGAAACATACAAAGGTCGAGTTTATATCTTTCTTTTCGAATCAAGTCTTGTGTTTAATGTAGTCTTTATTCATATATCCTTTCTTGCCATAAAAGAAGCATTTTACTATAGAAGCTCTCTTTTCATTATTCTATTTAACATTTTCAGAGCTAATAAATTTCTTTGATGAATGATACTTTAATTTTGTTTTTTTGTTACCAACTCCTTGAGTAGTAGTCATGATATTATAAAAGCTTTCCTATTTTAATCTCAATTCTTCTTGAACACACATACTAGTTAACTCATTTTGGTCTCACTTATCCTTATTTGTATTATAGTGAATTTTGAATTAGCCAAACTAAGAAGGAAAAGAATTAAGAATGAACTATATGAGGAAAAACTCATCAACATTCATACCTAATGCTTTAAGTTTTGTAGCCTTATCAACCATATTGAGGATGTGATCCTGAATTCTTCAAGTGCCATCATATTGAGCCGTAATTAGTTCTTTTATTAATATGCTAGCCAATGACTTATCAACAGATTTAAATTTATCTTCAATAACCTTTAATATTCTCGTGTGCTAGTTGCAATCGGTAATAAAGTCTTTATGTTATTTACAATTGTCATTCTTATGAACATTAAACTAAGCCTATCAGATCTTTCTCAAGTCTTCATTTCATTAATTTATTCCACAGTACTGTTATCAGTCAAGTCTACAAGCTTTTCAACAGGTAATGCTAAGTCAAAATCTAATACATCTAGTGTAAATTATACATGCTCTAACCATTCTGAATAATTTGATCCAAAAAGTACAATGACACTAGAAGCATAAGAATGTATTGACGGAAGTACCACTGCAAAATATAAAATAACATTAACATTAATGCTTTGAGTTTTTCAAAATATGATGAACTATTGATATCATCCAGATTTTATCTTTGGGTGAAATATTAACATATCTAGTGTTCATTCAAGATCATCTATAAAGGACTGATACCATTCTTGTTGAATAGTATTATTATATTTGGATATATAATCCTAAACTACAAGAATATCCAAAACAGTATCATCCTACCCCATCATATAATTATTTGAAATATATTTTCTTTTGGGATTATCTAAATCTCCTAACTATGTATGTCATTGTGAATATTATTTCCTTAATATCATTTAGGACTAATTCCTTAATATAATTTTATAAGTTATTAGTCTAGGTCACTTTGGTGGCTTCAAGACCAATATAATAATATAAAATATAATTTAAAATGTCTTATAAATAATAAAATTTTATTATAATTTACATCCCAAAAGCTTATATCCCAAGCCACTTTGGTAGCTACAAGTCAGATAAAAATTAAGGAGATGAGTTACAAATAATATTCATCAAATTTCTTTAATTTAATTTATGCTAAATAGTTTAATAATAGAATAATAATCATAATAATTATTGAACATTAATCAGTAAAAAAAAACTCATATGATAATCATCATAACATATAAATCATGTCTTCATGTAAAAGATAAACATTATTTCATAATTTCAAATATATACATGTGAATAACTAAATAAATATCTAAAAGTAATAATTAGATTTTATTTATCATATATAAAAATATAATCAATAAGTCATATAAGAAAATTAAAAAAGTAAACCGTAATTTATATTTTTTTAATCAAAATTAAATCTAATCAAATAATCAAAATATAATCATGACCAAATTCAATCATAATTATAATAAATCATATTTATCAATTTTATAATTAAGGACAAAAATTTAAAATTCTCAATTTTATAAGGGTAAAACTGTAAATATGTTAATAGGACATAAATTGGAATTACGAGATTTGTAAAGGGCATAGTTGTAATTTGATAAAATTAGTCTCGAGGGCAAAACTATAATTTTATCTAAAAACCCCTTGAGTCACCGTCGCTTGTGCGGTTGTTGTTGGTGTGGCTTGCCCATCGGCGCGATTGCTGCCCTCGCATGGCCGCCGCCTGGATGCAGGTTCTGCCCGTGCACAACCGTTGCGTGTGCGCATTGTTGCCCATGCAGTTGCCTGCATGATCAGCCCAGCGCTCAACTTGTGCTTGCAGGTGGCTTTCGCGTAGGAGCGGCCTATGCCCATGAGTGGTTGTTACCTATGCGGTTGTTGTCGCCTACACATGGCTGGCTGCAACTTGCTGTGTGTGTGTGGCTATCAACTGTGCGCATGGCTGTTGCGACACACACATTGCCCGGCGCAACTACTGTCACCAGCAGATCCGTTGGCCGTACGCAACAAGTTCGATAACCTATATAGCAACAATTACTGTTTCGCAATTATTGAAGATCACCTTACAAGGAATCTAACATCGCCCGCAAGTAAGCGATAAAATATAATATATAGGAATATAGATCGACAAAATATGAATCATTCAAACATCTTAAATAGGAAAACAATAGATTTAAAGTATTTGATTTCAAGAACCTAAGCTCCATTACAAATTGTAAAAACTATTATATACTATATGTAATGTGGAAAAACTTTTATGCCAGGATTGAAATCAAATAATATTAGATCGATTTTATGATGCGCATATTTTGATGTCATCTGAAAAAGGATTTCTTTGTGATCTACAAAGACACCACCTTTAGATCTAAAACCGCTATCAATCTACATGGAGAACTAGACTGTCTTTCTCTCTTCATATCCTTTCACAGGACCACTTAGATTGATGTTTCAGGGAGATTGAGAAAGAAATTATAATCTCTCAACTGTATCCTCTATGAGATGCATAACATACCTCATCTAGTCCTTAAAGATCCTATCTATCTATAGACAAGAGCAGATGGTATAGGATAAGTTGAGAGTTCATTCAATCAACGATATCCCCCAAGAAATTCTACTATAATATAAATTTCTTTTCTATTGACCTTATCAAAATTCAATTAATTCTATTATATATCTTACCCGATAAAAACCACATAATCTAATGGGACCAACTCCGGGCTCACAATTTCCAGAATCTTGAAACCATCGATGTCTAGCATATGCACATCACTGATAACCAATCAAGTTTGTCGCTGCTCTCCCTCGGCAACTGATAGTCACAGTAGCATGATTCGTCGTAGCCACCGGCACAATTCACAACTTCATTCGCATTACTACCACACCCATAGAACTCTCTCTCACTGGGAAGAAAAATCATCACTTTACAGTAAAGAAAGAATAAACGTCAAGGAAAGTTGACAGAAATCCAAACCATGGTATCGGCACCGAAGCAGCAGAGCCTCCAACACCTTCAGGCAAGTCAGATCATCGTCGACGGCGAGAACACGCATGCCAACGGGGAACTCATCGGTCTGCCCACCCTCCCTTCCCATCAAGCCCTCCTTCCCAGCTTCTACTGCCACACTCCAAGAGTTCATCGACCGAGTAAACAAGACAAGAAAATAAGGAAAGATCACCAACCTGATTCAGCTTTCAAAAGCAGCAACCTTTGCACAGCCTCCTTTCAGAGAGATGGGGAGGAGAGCGAAGGGCGTGGCTTGGGGAGGAACCAAAGGAAAGATAGGTCGGCAAAGAACAGAGATTAGAAAAAGGTTGATGGAAAGGAATGTTTTGTGGCGATTGGGAGGGGAGCCAAGTGGGGAAACCACAAGTGAAAGCTGAGGGTGGATGGTGGCACTCCATCCCCATTTGTATCCTTCGGATGAATGCGCAATTTCATGACATGTTTGATTCATCAATTATTATGATACCTAAACATTATATAGGAAAAAACAAAAAATTTTTTGGTAGAAAATGGGCAAGATTTTCTTTAGGTGCCATTTACAAGGTTTCTTGAGAACAATATAGCTTCCATTTTCTTTAGGCGACAATGAAAAATATACTATAGTGGATTTGGTAAGGGCTTATACTCTCCTTTGAAATTTTATGAGGATAGATTTGTGAAGCACACAAATATGAGGAAATGATTCTTAAAACAGCAAGATACTTGTAGCCTAAAATGCCAGTGGGCCAGAAGAAGCTAATGTGCCTAATAATGTGGGGCAATGGGTAGTAAGCCTTTGGGACAAATTGCTCAATTTGTATGCTAACAATGAGAAATAAAGATTATTAACAAGTGGGAGCCAAACTTCATTTACAATCAAATTGTCAGATTTAAGCAGAATCAAGATGGTGATAAGAACTCCAGTAGCAAGGATGTATAGATATTGATATGTTTTGATACGAAAGAGGAAGATGTTTGATTGATAATGTGATCATTTTACTTAGGGCATAAAATATAAATACCCTGTATCTCATTTTAATCAAATCTTATTCTAATCTATTCTTGTAAAAATATGTGTAGGAGGTATAAATTAATTTTGATTTATTGATTATAGGTGAAAATTTTTCACAAAATGAAGACTATAAACTATTTTTTAATACCATGTTGGTCTTATAATAAAAAAAAAATTCAAACATTGGTTTATCCAACAAATATTGATTAAACTCGATATGTAATCTTCCAATTAGATAAAAATAATGACGATGTAAGATTATCATATCATGCACCAATTGATAAAGAGGAGGAGAAAAGAAAAATAGAAGAGAAAGAGGAGGAGAAGAATACTAAGATGGAGGAGGAGGAGAACTGTGTTAGAGGTTTAGAAAAATTGATCCGAATGGGACCAATTAATCTATTAACCATATCATTAGATAGAATGAATAGGGGTCTATCAGTTCATTCCTAAAAAAATATTATGAGTGTTATTAGGTAAAAAGTGATTACTAGTGATTTTTTAAAATAAATTATTCTAGTTTAATTTAGGAATCGAATACACCAATTTTTCTGTCATCCAACAGAGAGATGAGTACAAGGAAAAACAATTAATAACATTCTAAGGACAATAATGATGATCCAATGATGAGACCAGGCAATAATAATGGAGATAGAGAAGGAAAGGACAAACTAAGGTAAAAATAGCAGGGGCAAATATGAAACATCACTTTATGTTTCAGGCCAAAAAAAGTATAAAAGAAAGGATTTAATGAGACGGTCGCTGTTATGGAAGTCGTTTGAAGGGCCCGCGAAGCGGCGTCCTTGAACAAGAAGCCCCAACTGGCGGCCGTCCTCGTACGTCGGGCGCATCGACGCAGGCCGACCGCACGCATGCCAACCCGATCAACTCAAGCGCCAGCTGCGTCCCGACACGAGTCCCGGGCAGCACCCGATCGTTCCACGTTTCCCGACGGACGGACGCGACCCGGTCTTCCTAATCCGTTGCGAACGAAGAAACCTACGACTTGGGTCGACCATGCTCTTCGTTCCCTCCCCCACCCCCCCCCCCCCCCCCCTCTCTCTCTCTCACTGCTACTATTTCTCCCCCCCCCCCCCCGCGTCGCTCCGCGCCCTCTGAGCTCCCCCTCCGCCTCTCGTTCTCCCCCAGCGAAAGGTGACTCTCTCTTTCTCCTATGTTCTGATCGAAAGAGGTATAGTGAATCGATCTCTTTGTCGATAACGACCCCCCTCGCCTTTGATCTTGGATGGGTTTCTGCAGGCGGGCGGTCGTTCGGCAGGTGGAGCTCCGGCCATAGTTACCTTAAAATCCTAGGGATTCAATATTCCTAGGATCCACTACTGCCCTCCGATCGGCTCATATAGATGAGGCACTGAATAGGAGTGCTCCTTGGGGAGAGAGGATCGCGGAAATGGCGGGCGGGGAGAAGGCGCCTACCTCGGGAATGCCGGCGGTGGCGGGGCCGGCTTCGGGGCCGCAGGGGCTGTCGCGGCGGCCTTCGATGAGGAGCTCCGTGATGGCGACCTTCTCGATGGAGGTATTCGACAACGAGGTGGTGCCGTCGTCGCTCGCCAGCATCGCGCCCGTCCTCCGCGTGGCCTCCGAGATCGAGGCCGAGCGCCCCCGCGTGGCTTACCTGTGTACGTTCTTCCTCTCTCGCCATTCCATCCCCCTCTCTCGATCGAACCGCCACGGGAGAAGAAACCACACGGAGGGAAATAAAGACCGTCGACGGCTCTTCTCTAATGCTTATTTATGGAAGGAATCTGATATTTTTGACGCTGCTTGTGTTTGGGTTTGTGGTGTCCTGCAGGTCGCTTCTATGCGTTCGAGAAGGCCCACAGAGTCGATCCCAGCTCCAGCGGACGTGGCGTTCGCCAATTCAAGACAGCCCTCCTCCAGCGCCTCGAGCGGGTAAGATCACCGCTCCCTTCTGCCCTAAGATTCGTAATAAGTAACTGTACGAATCTCAAGCATTGGTGTTCGTGAATCTTAAAGTGATTACTGCTGAAAACTCCTTCCCTAGTTTGATTTCAATTTGGTCCGATCAAAGTTGTGTCGTCTCCGTTCCCAATGTTTGGGAGACTGGCGTTTCCGGATGAACGATCTTGTTTCTTGCTGTTGATTTCTTGTTTCTTTCCCCAGATGTGAATGCTTTTCTAACGAGTTTTCGATGTCGTCGGTGATCCCGTCTGCCCTAAGATTCGTAATGAATAATTGTGCGAATCTCAAGCATTGGTGTCGGTGAACCTTAAAGCAACAGCTCCTGCTTGCGCAACTGATTTCTGCTGAAAACTCCCTCCCTAATTTGATTTCAATTTAGTCCGATTAAAGTTGTGTCGTTCCCATCCCAATGTTTGGGAGACTGACGTTTCTTGCTGTTGATTTCTTGTTTCTTAACCCAAATGTGAAGGCTTTTGCAACGAGTTTTCAATGTCGCCGGTCATCCGCGCTTTTTGCTTGTGTTCTCGTTGTCAAAGCTCGCAGTTCGGAACTACTAATGGGAACCCGGATACGTTTTTTTGGATTCAAACCTGGGAAATTAAGTGCCTTTTGCTCAATATTCATCCCTTATCCGACCATCTATGCGAATCTGAAGATTGCAATCCTGGTATTAAGATTGGATTATGGGGTGTCTCACACTGAACTCTGTTTGCCAAGTTTTGCATACAATACATTGTCTCTTGGGTAATCTCGTCCTGAGAGCATGTTCTGAATGATGCATTTTTTCTCGATGATTCTTCTGTTTCCGATGACATATGTGCATCATTGGCTGTCGTGATGTTTTCTGAGAGCATAATCTGAGTTCAAAATTACAGGACAATACACCGAGTCTTGCTAAAAGGGTGAAGAAGAGTGATGCCCGAGAAATCGAGAGTTTCTATCAGCAGTACTACGAGAACTACGTCCGTGCTCTGGACCAGGGCGAGCAAGCAGATAGGTAATCGTGGCTTGAGTCCCCCACTATCTGTTCCTGATGCTCGTGACGTCCTCGGATCTTTATATGTAGATTTGTGTTCCTCCTGTTGACAGAGCTCAACTTGGGAAAGCTTATCAAACCGCCGGTGTCCTTTTTGAAGTCCTCTGTGCTGTTAACAAGACTGAAAAAGTCGAAGAAGTTGCTCCAGAGGTTCGTTTCGTCGAGATAATTGTTTTGATTGTTTTATTCCTGTGCTAGTTGAACTGTTCTTCCATCCGCCTCCTTGGTGCTTTTTGAACAGATTATCGCTGCTGCCAAAGATGTCCAAGAAAAGACGGAAATTTATGTCCCGTACAACATCCTTCCCTTGGATGCTGCTGGTGCTTCGCAGTGCATCATGCAGCTTGAAGAGGTATATGGGACTGCAAGGACTTTGCCTCTTGCAACTGTCTCTATCAGTCGTAACCTTCTTAGCTGGGAGCAGTGTCAGCGGCAAAGGGATATTTTGATGTGCTAGCTTAAAAGAATCAGTAATTTTAACATATCATCTACTTTTGACAGATTAAAGCGGCTGTGACAGCCTTGAGGAACACACGAAGTTTGAACTGGCCTTCTTCTTTTGATCAGCAAAGACAGAAAACAGGAGACTTGGATCTACTTGACTGGTTAAGAGTCATGTTTGGGTTTCAGGTAAACATCCACAACATAAGCAACTATATATTGCCTTTTGTCCTTGACAAAACTTGGTGCCATTTACCACTGCTAATGCTTCTTCATCTCCAGAGAGACAATGTAAGGAATCAAAGAGAACATTTGATCTTGCTCCTTGCCAATGTTCACATAAGGCTATCACCCAAGCCTGAACCTCTTAACAAGGCATGTACACATTGCTTCCTTCTAAATTACAGTACATGAGCTAAATGAACTCATTTTTACAAGTTGTGAGAGGTATATGGCGCTTGGAAAAGGTGGAAGAACTGCCTGGTTTATCAATGAATTTTGAATGTGAAATATGTTGAGTTAGATACCAAAAGTTTTGATATATTGTTGGTTTTATTTGCTCTTTTAAATAGCATTTGGAATCATAAATTGCACCATCCACCTTATTGAACCCGTAAGAGTCTCATTTGCTTTCCATATCATGGTTTTCCTTTACTTTCTTCTATATTGCAGTTGTAGAGTCCAACATATCTTACAACATTAGGATACTTTTTCAAAGAGCAATATGCATTTATCTTTTTTTCCATACAAAATTCTTTCTGGCTGGATTAGGAGAAAGTGAAGGAGAGGAGGATAAGGAGGGTTGTTGGTAGCTGTCAACAACTATCCAGATTATAAAAATAAAAAAAATTTGGACTAGACTGGATGATATTGTATAGTCCAGTTCCGGTTCCTGGTTGGATCAGTAAATACCAAATGGTACATAACTGGTCTGACTGGTTTTTTTGAAACATGATGTTGACAACAATTTGCTATGTTTATCTTTGCTGGTGGCACAAGTATTGAATATGTTGAGCAGGTTAAGGTAAACAATGGTGGAGAGGAGGATGAGGAGGGCTGTTGACAATTGTCAACAGCTTTCCAGATTTAAAAAAAATTTAAATAACTAAAAAAGTTCTGAACTAGACTGGATAAAATTGCTCAGTCCAGGTTCTGGTTCCTGGTTAGATCCGTAAATACCAATCTGTATGTACCAGTCTGACGAGTTTTTTATGACTTGAGTCTCTGTGAGTTGTTTTAGGTCCATAGTTGGTTCTTATATATGAATTGGACTCTTCAACTGCTTCTTATGGGTTTCCTCCATTGTTTTGCCAATTAGTTTTAAAATTAAGAGTTTCCCTTGTGAGCTAAATGCATGGTATCCTCCTGAGATAAGCATGGTACTAGTACTTATTGGCCATCTACATCATTCTTTGGTGCATCTAGCAAGTCTTTCTTAAGTCAGCATCCCAAGGATATTAATCTACAGGCCATTTTGAACATGGTTCTACGTTTCGCTCAGGCATACATGTCAGTAAGATGGTCTATCGAGTCGGCAGTACGGATCACAACATATACCTCCCAACACTGTCTAAACTCTCAACTCTTAAAAGAAGATCGATGACATGTGCCAGCGTACCATGTGTTGGTGTGTTCGCATGCATCAGACCCATACCAGTTTGGCTAGGAATCGACTTGGGTCTAGTACCCAAAACATCAAACCATGGTTTTGAATATACATCATCCATTTAGATAGCCCACACAGAGTTTGTTCTAGATTAATGTGCTGCATCCTTTTTTCTTTTTATCTGACTATTTTGTTGTATTTGCCACACAAACCATGCAGTTGAATCTACTCACATGTGCAAGTTTCTGATTCTTATATACATTCACCAGATGCAGCACATGCTCATGCGATCTATTGATCTATGCTGCCATGATATGTACCAATCTATGCCTATCACCTCAATCCTTGTGTTATTCATAAAACTGTGTGATTTACAAAATTTGTCTATGAAATTAGTTAAAGTAGAAGGATAAAAAATGCATGCTAACATTTGTTTATCATTGAAATCACTTATATGTGTAGCCTCTCATTTTATGCAAATTGTAATATGTGTTATACCAAAATCAAACTTGTGACGAGGACTAGGACTTTCTTAAATGACTTGTAAGTCTTATGGTGAGGTTCTGAGTCAGTAATTCACCATGTGTCACATCTGGCTTCTACTTTAATTATTGCTCAACATGCGGGTTCATGCATCTATTAGTATTAGAAATTACCAAAGGATGTCTTAACTGCACAAGTTAGAAACCTTCTCTTCATTTACTGCACATTTGATACAATTATTTTGTTTCATATAAAATTCTAGCCTTTTGCTAAATCAATTCCATGGCACAGCTGGATGATCGAGCTGTTGATGCAGTTATGAATAAAATATTCAAGAACTACAAGACATGGTGTAAATTCTTAGGACGGAAACATAGTTTACGGTATTGTTGTGTAAATATTTTGGTTCCTTTTTCTCAAATGTTTCAATACAATAGTTAATATTGTAAATTTTTTCAGGATAGCACAAGGTTTACAACCCCAAGAAATCCAGCAGAGAAAGATCCTGTACATGGGCCTCTTTCTTCTTATCTGGGGTGAAGCTGCCAATGTTCGCTTCATGCCAGAATGCCTGTCCTATATATTCCATAATGTGAGACTTCCATTCTGAAGATGCTATTGTTTTTGACTTCGATTGACATAATCTTGTTGTTTCTTAATTCATGTGTTCCTTTCTTAAATGATTCCTGATGAGTTTCAGATGGCATATGAGCTACAAGGTCTTTTAACTGGGAATGTAAGTGTTGTGACGGGGGAGAACATTAGGCCTTCATATGGGGGAGATGATGAAGCATTCTTGAAGAAAGTAATTAGTCCAATTTATCATGTGATTGAAAAGGTATGTTTCCTTGAAAAGTTCATAATGAAAGATAAACAATTACGCACAGTTGAATAACTAAGTGATGATGTTATTTTCCAGGAAGCTAAAAAAAGCAATAATGGAAAAGCCCCACATTCAGCTTGGTGCAATTATGATGATCTAAATGAATACTTCTGGTTTGTGAAGAAATTATTTATAAGAATATATCAGCACAATAGTTCAATATATTTTTTATTTTCTTTTGTTTCTGGTGTTAATTGCATGGCCATCAGGTCTGTTGATTGCTTTTCCTTGGGCTGGCCTATGAGGGATGATGGAGATTTCTTCAAATATATACGGGAATCAAGGCCCATAGTCCAGGTAGATCTAGAACTCCTCATGATTTGAACTGTTGAATCAATTTCTCCAATGAGACTGTTACCTTGCTAAATCTATTTGCAGGCAAGACGTTCATCTCATAAAGTTTCTAATAAAAGCACGGGGAAATCAAATTTTGTTGAGACCAGAACATTTTGGAACATTTTCCGAAGTTTTGATCGCATGTGGACCTTTTATGTATTGGCACTACAGGTATTACAAAGGTCACATATAATATTGTACATTTTAATCTCTGGTAACTAATCCAGTATTGGAACATATTTAGGCAATGATTATTATGGCCTGGAGTGATTATTCACTGACAAAGATATTTCAGAAAGATACACTATACTCGTTATCTAGCATTTTCATCACAGCAGCACTTCTACGCTTCCTCCAAAGTATGAACTCTTTATACTATGTAGATAGTCCTCTTAATCTTAAGAAGCTATAAGTATTGTTATGCAATTAATCCTATTTGTATGTGTGATATATTCCTGACATGAATTTTTTAAAAAAAGAAAATTATCAACCTTCAATTAAGTGGAGGGACAGCAGAGGTCCCCAAAATTACAAGAACTCCTCGGAGCCTGGAGGAGTGCAAAAAAGCCTTGCATGTTTGGCAAGATTGTGGGCAATAACACTGTTTTCCCTGTTTACAGGCTCAAAACAAGACACATCCACAGCCTCAGACAGTTTAAATATGTCAAGACATAAACTACGCAGATACCACTGTACAGGACTGATTTTGTTACAAATTTTCACAGCTTCTATGGAGTCACTCTTAACCACAATGTTGTGAAGATTCAGGTGAGCGGCTTTGTTTAGTGCATCCCAAATCGGCCAGCACTCGGCCTGCAGAGGGGTTGATGCTTGGTGGACATTGCTGCCTTCAAAGATGGTAGTGCCTAGCTGGTCCATAAAGCAGAATCCCGATCCTGCAATAGTGTGTAAGTTAGAATAGGAACCATCACAGTAGACAGTATAGTAAGCTTAAGAACTGTTGGTTGGCAGGAGATTAGAGGGGGAAGAGGAGGTGTCCTCAGGTAGCTGGGAATGGTAATCATTGCTTTTAAGGGAAGACAAAACTCTAAACCAGATGGAAAGAGGGTGGGAGAGGCGGTTCCTGAACTTGTAGTAGGTTTTGTTCTTCCAAAGGAACCAAAGGGAGGAAGCAATAACAGTGCTGATTCTAACATAGACAGAACTAGCCCAATCATCCCTTTACCTTAACAGGTCCCTATTAGGCCAATCCTGCATATAAGAGAATCTGTATCCTAATTTGGATTGAAGCAAGTCCCAATATGATCTAGCAAGGTTGCAGGAAAAGAAGATATGTTCAGTAGAGTCCATTCCACAGTGGCATACAGGACAATGATCGATATAACAATGAATGACACTGGACAGACATGAGGAGGTAGGCAACCGTCCTCATAGGAGTCTCCAAAGGAATATTTTGATTCTAAGGAGAATATTAAGATTCCAGACTGACTTTTAGCCTTCCCAATCTCTACCATGGTCAGTCAGTCAGTCCCTTAAGAACCTACAGATGCTCTTAGAAGTTGCTAATCTATAAATGACAATAATAATTTGTTATCACTGTTCCAGAGATTTGAGATTCATTTTCTGGGTCTTTCACATTACGAATTTTCTTTGTGTGATGTTATCTAGAAACATTGTAGCTATGGATTCTACTTGCTTTAGAGTAGTGTGCTATGCAATGAAGAATTTGGCTTTGTATATAACCTCCTTAATGATCCAGTAGTCCTAATCATGGATATATTGCCAAATTTTTACTTAATAACAAATTCATCCATGTCATAGATCAACCAAATTTTCAATTAATCAAAATGATGAAAAGAATATCTAGTTGCTTTGCCAGACAGACACCAGAGAACCTAAACAAATATTTACCTATCACTCTAAGACTCAAAGTTAAGCAAGATTTTTGATATAAATGTTTGCATAAATAGCACAAGAAATAGTAAAACAAACTGTGTGACTTTTATGAGAAAGCTCGTGTACATTGTCTGCCAGTAGTTTATATCAAACAATTTTCACTAATCATTTTATACTCCTTGATTCTTCTGTAATTTTTAATAATATTGTCTAATAATGCAATATATTCCTCCTGAACTTACATTTTTTGTCAAACTTTCAGGCTATCCGAGATGCTTAGCAATAAAAAAAATGTTTCCATTGCTGTGTTATTCTTCATCTGCAGCAATGATAGTTCGTTTTGCTGACCTTACTGTTCTTTTTCTCATTTTAGGTGTTCTTGACCTTGTACTAAATTTTCCTGGGTATCACAGATGGAAATTCACTGATGTTTTGAGAAATTTTCTCAAAATATTAGTTAGTCTTGCATGGGTTATAGTTCTTCCTCTTTTCTATATTGATTCAACATCACAGATAAGTTTGCCTTGGAAAGATCTGACACAATGGCTTCATCAATTAAAAGGAGTACCACCTTTATATATCATGGCTGTGGCATTATATTTGCTGCCAAATTTACTAACAGGAGTTATATTCATATTTCCTATGCTCCGAAGATGGATAGAGAATTCAGATTGGCATATAATCCGGTTTTTCTTGTGGTGGTCTCAGGTACATAAATATATTTGTTTCATTTTCTTCTCTACATTTTTGGTTGTTGATTCTTTTTCTTTTACTTTTTTTAAATTAAAGAGCTTGATGTTGATTTACTTAGAATTAATAATAAAATTATTTTGATGTAACAAACGTGTGATAATTTGTGTCCATTTATTTCTTGACTACCATGAGCATATGCAATTTACTTAAAAAATAAGGACAATGTAACAAGCTCTAGCTGCTGCAATTTCTTGGGAGTCATGTAGTCAAGACTTCATGCTATTTCTTTGTTATAAAGGTTTTGCTTTAAATATAATATGAATTTTAAAAATTTTAAAGATGATAATGTAAACACTTTTAAAAATAGGATGGAAAAGGAGGTAACTTGGAACTTAGATGAGAATAATATTAGTATTATTTGGACTATGTGGCTAATAAGATTAGGAGCTTAATAAAGAAAAATCTTTGTGAAACTAAAGATAGAGGTGTAATTTTAAGAGAGAGTTGGTGGTGGTGCGAGGAAATTAAAAAATAATTTTTACTGAAAGATCATGTTGTCAAGATTAACAAGATTTTAAGAATAAAAAAATTAAAAGATATAAAAAATCTAAAAAAGAGGTTAAAAAACAATTAGTATGACAATATATAAAGCTTATGATAATGTTTATAATAAATTAGGTATTAAAGATGGTGAAAAAGATATATATTGAATTGCTACAACTATGGAAGGAAAGTATAAGGATTTAGATAATATTATATGTATTAAAGACAAAGATTAAAGAATATTTGTTAATGATAATAAGATTAAGGAAAGATGAAAAATTATTTTTAAAAATTATTTAATGAATATTCTATACAGAACTTAGATTTGATGATAAATAATAATGGTAGATTTAATACTCATTGATTTGTTCATAAAATTAGATTTAGTGAAGTAAAAGATGTATTAAAGAAGATGAAAATAACTAAGAGTATGGGGCCTGATAATATCCTTATTGAGGTCTTGAAAAGTTTAGGGGACAAGGGAATAGCTTCATTAAGTGACTTATTTAATAAAATCATGAGATTTAGAAGGATGCCTAATGAATGAAGAAAGAGCTTTCTAGTGCTAACTTATAAAAATAAGGGCGACATAAAAAATAATTCAAATTATAAAAGAATTAAAATCATGAGTCATACTATGAAACTTTGGGAAAGAGTTATCGAAGGTAGGATAAGACTTGAAATAAATATCTCTGAAAATTAATTTGATTTTAAGCCTAGAAGATCAATCATACAAACTATTTATTTATTAAGACAATTAATGAAAAATAAAGAGAAAGAAATATTTGCATATGATTTTTATTGATGTAAAGAAAAAAATAGGATTCCTAGAGATTTATTATGGTGGGTTTTAGAAAAGAAAGGTTTATCTACTAATTATATTGATGTTATTAAAAATATGTATGAAAATGTAGCTATAAGTGTTAGAAGTTGGAACTATAGGGAGTGTGTCTAGTGAGTTTCCTATAAATATAGGATTACATTAAGATTTAGAAACTAACGGTTTCTAAATATATAAAATATAAAAATAAAATATAGTAAATATAATTTTAGTGTTTTTAGGAATAGACAGGAGAATATAGTTAAATTGGATAGACAAGGAAACCCTTTTAAGTAAAAGGTTTAAGTATATTGAATCAATTATTCAATAAAATGAAGAGATCGAAGAAGATATTATTCATAGAGTAAAAATAAGATGGTTAAAATGATGATGAGCGTTAGGAGTCTTGTATGATCATTAGATACCCTTAAGATTAAAAGAAAAATTATAAGGCAATTGTGAGACCAATAATATTTTATGAATCTAAATGTTGCTCAATTAAGAAACAATATATACAAAAAGTTTGTGTTGTCGAGATGAGAATGTTAAGATGGATGTGTGGAGTTACTAGGAAAGATAGAAAAAATAATATTTTTATTCGTGACCAATTAGGTATCGGTTCAATATAGGATAAGATAAGATAAAATCATTTCATATAGTATGGGCATATGTTTAAGAGGCTTCCAGATGCAGCATTTAGAAGAGGTGAAATAATTAATGTTAGTGGTACGAGGAGAGATAGAGGAAGACCTAAAAGACTTTAATAAAAATTATAAATAAAGATTTAAGTACTTTGAACTAAACTAAATATATAACATTTTATAGATCTCAATGGTGGCAAAAGATCCATATAGTCGACCCCAAATAGTTGGAACTTACGCCTTTGTTGTTGTATAATATGAATTTTGAGCATTAACATGGTAGAACCCAATATGGATTTTATGTTGATCCATCCCTCACTCATGGGCAGTTCTAGTGTCCACCATGCCACTGGTTTTCTCGTGGTTGAGCTATACATTTTTTACTAAATTGTATGATTTGTATTACCTAACAAGTATAATGTTCTTTGGCCCTTAAATCTAGCTTTTATACGTAGATAGCCTCTAATTGTGTTGTAAGTTATTACTATATCAATCTCCTAATTGTTCATTTCTTCTTGTGAAATCAAAAGAAACTTTCTAGATTACATGACTTGAATAATCTAGAATATTTATACAGGCATGAATAAGAATTCAGTTTCACTGGCATGGCTTGGCCAGTAATCTACTACCATATAAAGATGTAGGACTTGTGCTGATTGGCAGAAGTTCCATGCCTGACAAAGTGCTAGGATTTGGCACGTGGAGCCCCATTTTGGTGCCATCTTGGCAGTATATGTGCCACATGGCATAGACCAGCATGGATGTCATGCATTACTGGGTGTGTGCTAAGAATCTTTTGAAGATTCAATTGATGAAGACATACATTTTTTTAACTGCAACAGCTGTTGCTATAAGTCAATTTTGATTATGCTTTTTTTATAAGTGATGGTATCATTAGGTGTATATCATGTCAATTCTCCTTGCTATACGTACATCTATAGTAACATGATGTGGAACACCTAATAGAAGTGGATATAAAAGACTATACCATTTTTTTATGTGCTTATTCATCAACTAAAGTTGTCATTTGTCTCTCAGCCAAGAATTTATGTTGGGCGTGGCATGCATGAAAGTCAGTTTGCACTTTTCAAGTAAGTTTATCTGGAATAGCCAGTCTTTGGATACATGGGCTTTTTTGCTTGTGTGAAACTGCTATCTGAATTTCTTGTTTCTTTCAAGGTATACCTTGTTTTGGGTGTTGCTGTTATCTTCCAAGTTTGCCTTCAGTTATTATATGCAGGTAATATATGCCTTCTGTGTTCCCTCCCTAAGGATCATGATATCAAGCAAGAAGATGATTTGAGGACATACTTTTCTCCTAACATGTTTTACCATAAGGCAGATACAACCCCTTATGAAGCCAACAAAGGATATAATGAATGTTCACAATGTTCATTATGCTTGGCATGAATTTTTCCCTTATGGTAATGAAGCTCATCCTTTTTAAAGTTTACATCAAATCATTCAATTGAAAATTTTCAAGCTGTTGAGCTTCCGGTTCATGCAGCTTCTGGTAATTTTGGCGCCATTGTATCACTATGGGCTCCCGTGATTTTGGTATGTCTAGATACAATTTTCACTTTTCAGAGACATGGTCTATTGTGATCATCACTTCTCAATTTCGTATTCCATGAATCTATACGTTTAACCTAAACTAGAAATCATATATGACCTTTTACGTCTTTTGCAGGTGTACTTTATGGATACTCAAATATGGTATGCAATTTTCTCTACCTTATATGGAGGTGTTTCTGGAGCATTTGGTCGACTTGGAGAGGTGAGAAACTTGATATACAGATATTCTTGTTTGTTCTATATGCAACTTTTGTTGATCAATCAATCAAACTATTTGTTGAAACATTATCATTTTATTGCTTATTTATTTTATTTAATTAGTAGTTGTTCCTTCTGTAATCTTATAAAATATTTCTAAGAAGGTCTATCTTATGTAAGCAAATAAATATATATATTACTCTGGCAAGTAAAGCCTCATTACTTCTCACTAGCAGGTAATTTGCAGTTTGCATTTCTAGCTGCCATTTCATTCACCATTTTGACTGAACATTCTTTTTGTTTTTGTTTTCTTTGTCTTCAAAACCTTTCATTTTCTTTGCTTTTGGATTTGTGTTGTCCTAGATATTTGATGTCTATCTTATTTTGTTACTATATTTCTTAGCTGATTGACAAGCCTCAAAGACTGATCTTCTTGGTCTGATGGTTCTTCTCAAATGTTTGTTTCTTGTGTGCTTTAATTTGCTATTCTCAATTTCTCAACTTCTCAAGTTTCATTATACTTTGACTTATATATTCATTTGTAAAAATGAAAAGAAACTTAATCCTTTTCTTCATTTTAATTTTTGCCATTAAAGTTATCATTAGTCCCCATTTTTTGTTCCATGGAAGGCTATTCTAAGAAGAGGGAACAGACTTGAAAAGGTATCAAGTATTGGCTAGGAGATGGAAACAATACAAGCTTTTGGCATTCCCATGGACTGATAAAGGTAGACCTATAGAGTTCCTTGGATGATCTGATATGATGGACAGAAGCTGATCATTATTTTGATCCAGTCTAGTGGATCAAAACATGGCTGTACACCTTGGATTGAAATCAATGAATTTCATTTTTCATGATAGTAAAGAGAAATGAGAACCAATGTTTCTCTCTTAAACAACTCATCCATATCTAGCAAGAAATTTTTATTTTTTTTTCAAAGATAAGTACTGAAGACGAGATTTGATCCCGAGATCTTGGTATCAACAAACAAGGCTTTATCGGATAGCTGACATCTTTAAAGTATAATTCTTCAAGGACTAAAATTTCAGAAACTTATCAGTGTGGTTTAGAGGAATATGGCCCAATACATTACATGCATCTATGAGAAACTGAACATGGATGGTTGCCGTCTATGGAAAAAGAAGGGGCATCATAATCCGTTAAGGAAAAATAACTAGTTATCTTGTCTCCATCACATATCTAGGTTCTGTTTTGTGATACATGTTATTAGAGTCATTTGCAATCTTTTCTAGATGTTGATTGGCTATGATCTAATAATCTGGAGATGTTCAGAAGTTCTGAGTTGAGTATGTCCTTTGCTAGTTGCAGACATTTTGCACTGATACTGTATATGATGCATCATACTTGTCATCTTCTGGCACTTCCTCAAATATTCAACCTAAAGTAATTTATAGCTCTCATAAATGGTCATGGTTTATAATCATGTTCACCTTATAAAATCTTTGAAGAAGTTGTCTTTATAGGCATCTTATTTTTTTATTCATAGATTTATGCAGTTTAATAGCCAGGTAAATGATGTAACCTTTTTTAATGATTCATACTGAGGCACTTCAAAGTTCAAAGCTATTATCTATATGTTATCTGATTTCTTGTGATCAGGGTCTGTCGTACCGAGCTGTACCGTCCGGTACAGGCGGTACGTACCGGTCCGACAGGTTTTCTGTACGCGGACCGACTGTTACCGGTCCGATGTACCGTAGACTGTAGAAGTGTACTGTAGCACTGTAGCAATGCTACAGTACTCTGTACACCTGGGTGTACCGCTCGGTATACCGTACTGTACTGGTACCGAGCCCAGATCGAAATACCGGTACTGTACGGTATTGCGAACCTTGCTTGTGATACTAAATTATTTTTGACATCTGAAGCCTTATATTTATTTTCTTGTAGATACGGACACTGGGCATGCTGAGGTCACGTTTCCATTCGTTGCCTGGAGCTTTCAACACATGTCTTGTACCATCTGAGAAAGTTCGCAACAGGGGATTCTCTTTATCAAAGCGCTTTGCAGAGGTTCTCCTGCAACTATAGAGTACATTGCCTCAAAAGTATTGGCAGTTTTGATCCCATATATCTAACACCTAGCAAAACTTTAGGTCCCTCCAAGCAAGAGAACTGAGGCAGCAAAATTTGCTCAGCTATGGAATGAAGTAATATGTAGCTTCCGAGAAGAGGACCTTATAAGTGACCGGAAAGGCCTTAAGCTGACATATATTCCTTTGTTTTCAAACAATACATGTTAATTGGTTTTCTGGAAGACTCAGACTGCTTTGTTTCTGTAATTCAGGGAGATGGATCTTTTGCTAGTTCCTTACTCATCGGATCCCAGCCTGAAAGTAATTCAATGGCCACCATTCCTACTTGCTACCAAGGTCTTAGTCAACACTCAGCTAGTGCTTCTTGAATTCTTGTTAATTTTGAGGTTTCCTATTTGTTAATTTATCAAATTATGAGACAGATCCCAGTGGCATTGGATATGGCTGCCCAATTTCAATCAAAGGACTCTGATCTCTGGAAACGTATCTGTGTGGATGAGTATATGAAATGTGTTGTTATTGAATGTTATGAGTCCTTTAAACTTATTCTGAACCTTCTGGTAGTTGGGGAAAATGAGAAAAGGTTTGAATCATACCTTTATCTGTTTTCTTTTTTATTTTCAAGATTCAAGAATGCATCCTGGTTCTGATCATAGACTGTGTTCAGTCATTGCATGCTAGGAGTCTTTAGCTTTTGCTGATGTTCTTTTTTGAGTGTTTAGATGATAGACATATTAGAAAACTGTGGAGGATAGATTATTTTATATGTTACCAGATCTTAGACAGCCAAGAAGTCACATATTATGCTGTTAAATGTTGACATATCCTGACAGGATCATAATCTATTATAAGATGAAATCACATTTTTGAAATATACCACTTTTACATCCACAAACATAGTGGACTGATGGCAGTGACAAGAAGATCAGAGGCACTGTTCCATTATTGTCATAAGTCATAACATATAGAATATGTGCAACATTTCTTTTTCACCATACAGGACCAGGACTTTCAGAAATCAAGGATCAATATCAGATTAACATATATGATAGGATGTTTTATTTAAGAATATCATAGGAGATTTGATGGATGTGGAATGGAAGATATACATCTATGAATAAAAGCTTATGGCTGGCATAATTGTCGCATAGATTAATTTGAGGCAGCAATATGTCTGATATTTGCTGAATTCTGAATGTCTGATTGAATTTGTTCATGTTACATTTCTATATATATATTTAGAAATCTCTCTTACTATATCCCTTTTGTGAAGAAAGATGTCTTAGATGGTAAGCCAGTTTATGCCTACACAATGGATATCACTTGTATTCTTGCAAAAATGATGATCCTTGCATGTTATCTAACAGGAAAATTGGCATGCTAGTTATAGAAATTGAAGCTAACTATATCCCTTATGTGAAGAATTATGTCTTAGATGATAAGCTGGTTTTTGCCTACACAATGGGTATCACATGTATTCTTGCAAAAATGATAATCTGGTGTCATGATCTAATGAAATGTATCTTGGACATTATGTAACAGGATAATTGGCATAATTATTAAGGAAATTGAAGCCAACATTGCAAAGAACACATTTCTCAGCAAATTTAGAATGAGTGCAGTACCAATACTATGTAATAAGTTTGTGGAGCTTTTAGCTATCTTGGTAAGTCGTATTTTCAAGTAAATTATGGTAATTGCTATCTCTATGCTTCCAAGTTGTTAAGTTGAATGGAATGACAGATACTTTTCTTTCCATATTGCAGAAAGAGGGTGATGCATCTAAGCGTGATACGGTCGTGTTGTTGCTGCAAGACTTGCTAGAAGTAGTTACCCGTGATATGATGGTTAATGAGATCCAGTTAGTGTTTTTATATAAAACTATGTCCTAATGAGTATATTAGTCAAATCTTTTGGAAAAAAAAAATAATAAAGGCTGATATTAGCTTTTGACCTTTCTGCTGTCAGCGAGTTAGCTGAGCTTGGACATGGTAACAAAGATTCAGTGCCTCGAAGACAATTATTTGCTGGTACAGGTTCAAAACCTGCAATATTATTTCCACCTGTAATTACTGCACACTGGGAAGAACAGGTAGATATCAATATAATGAGTCATCTGATTTTCTTCAGTTGAAGACAAGCTACTGATATTCTATATTGTTGCAGATTAAAAGGTTGTATCTTCTATTGACAGTAAAAGAATCTGCAGTAGATGTGCCAACAAACCTTGAAGCTCGTAGAAGAATAGCATTCTTCACAAATTCTTTATTTATGGAGATGCCACGTGCACCCCGAGTTCGCAAAATGCTGTCATTCAGGTTTGATACATAATTATCAATAATCATCCAGAGCTTCTCTTGTCTACATTTTGTTACTTATGGTTTTATGTGATATCTTATTTGATAGTCGGATAAACTATCATGGATGGCTGCTTATCTTTTTTTGGGAAATGAGAAATGAGAAAATTCACCTGCTATGATTTTGTTATTTATATCAAGGATTGCAATCTTGTACCAGGGTACTGTGCTAATCTGGTATGCACCTGACTGTAATGTATGGTACCCAGTGTGGAATTCAACAACAGCAAAAGTCAACTACAGCATAGAACTTACACCTACACCATTCTCCGGATAGGTCTAGAGATTTCTTGTTTGTATGAAAGCCAAAAAAAGACACAGGATCATGGACCTGGAAAATTCTCATATCTAATCATTATCCATCTATAGCAGAAACAACTTTTATGGTATTTGAATTTTCATTAGTACTTTGTAAAAACTTATGGGTTTAAGTAGTTTTTCCTTTAGAAGAGTTATCATCTGAAAATTTTCGGATGGATACTCATTAAAAGGCTACATTAAAGATTGATGCTAATCCACTTAAACGTTTTCACAGATAAGAGTCTCCTGTCATATCCTAAAATCTAAATATTGTGGTGCATTATTGCAGTCACTTGATTGTCATTTAATAAGCTGATGAGTGAAATTTGAAAGATGGTGAAACAGTGACTAATTTACTTTGACATTTTTGGGCAACCATGCACAATAATACTGATTAGTGGAAACTGCCTGATGCAATTGGCATTCTTATTTAAATTCAGATTATTTCAGTGAGAAAACTAACTTGCTGAAATATATACTTGAACCATTCCATAATTTGTCTTGGGAAGCATTGCTGAGTTTTTGTGGAGCTATAATCTTTTGTGCATGTTGAAATCATCATAGTTGTGTAATTATGTCAAATTTCCAATGTATTTAACTATGTTCATGGATTTCACGTGGGTTGGCAGTGTAATGACTCCATACTACAGTGAGGAGACTGTTTTTTCCAAAAATGACCTTGATTTAGAGAATGAGGATGGTGTCTCTATCATATTTTACCTGCAAAAGATTTTTCCAGGTTTTAATCTTTGCTACTTTCCTGGATATACTGAAATATAACCTTTTGGTTTCATAACTTATGAACTGATCCCTCATTGTTTTTCTTGATTCCCTTGTTAAATTAATGCAATTGATGATTTGTAATAGATGAATGGAACAACTTTATGGAACGTATCAATTGCAACCGAGAAAGTGAGGTTTGGTCAAATGAGGAGAATGTTCTACAACTTCGCCATTGGGCCTCTCTTAGGGGTCAAACACTTTGTAGAACTGGTAATTATCTTGTTATATACTTCAAAATTGTTATGATTAAGTAGCACTTTGGATCTGTTTCATATGATGCATGTGATACAGTTAGGGGTATGATGTACTACCGGAGAGCTTTGAAACTTCAAGCCTTTCTTGACATGGCTCAAGAATGTGGTTAGTACCTTTTTCTTGTAAAGATGAAGGATCTTTCATGTGGTATTCCTTCATGATAATCTCTGATTTTCATCATTCTTTTGCAGAAATACTAGAAGGATACAAAGCAGTTGCTGATCCAACAGAGGAAGAAAAGAAGAGCCAAAGGTCATTATCTGCTCAACTTGAGGCTATAGCGGACATGAAATTCACATATGTTGCTACTTGCCAAATTTATGGAAACCAGAAACAGTCAGGAGATCGCCGTGCAACAGACATTTTGAACTTGATGGTTAAGTATGTCATTTTTTCCATCGAAGCTGACATACTGTTTGGATTTTCTTGTTGTGTTTAGTGTTCATATTCTGCCATCAAGATCAACATTTCATATGGAAATAGTTACATTAGTTTCAAACTTGCAATTAGTATGTCTCCTGAGAATTCAAATTGAACCTCACTGATAAATGTCATTCAAATGGTCATCAGGATGATATATCTGAAACTAGAAGATAATTTCATATAGAATTTTTTACATCAAGACCTACAATGGTAACATAATCCACTTGATTTTGACTCAAGCTGGTACCCATTTAATCCAGTCCCGATTATAAATCTGGTTTCTCTGGGATTCTTTATCAGGAAGCATCTCAAAGAAATTGCATGTAGAAATATCTTTAAAATTAGAATAAAAAATAAATCCTTGTTGACTAGACAAATGAATGAATGCAGGTTTTACATGTTCCAACAGGTATTTTATTGCATGTATTATATGAGAAGCTGATACATTTTAGCTAAAATCAGCTCATATGATGGTTCAACTTTTCTGACGTGTAGATCAAAAGTATAACTGATTAAAATCTCCTCTGTTCCTCTGAGCCAAAAACATAATAGCAACCTTATTCCCACTGAGCTACTGGTTATTATACATTGCTGGTCGGTAATAATTTAGGCTTTTCATGGAAGTGCCTAAAACACCATAATGCTAAAGGTATATATACTATGAATAAGATATCTTCAAAACAGAGATGGCTGAGATTGGAGATATTTCCTCATGCGATCTCACTGGTTGCATTATATGCTGTCAAAATTCAGTGGTCACAGAGTATATTTTACTGATGGGTCAATTAATCTAGAGAATGGTGTAGTTAGAGCCTAGAGGGCATTTTCAACTTATGTTGTCCAAAGTTCAAATCAATGGACTTGTCCAGAAATGTGAAACTTATAAAGTTCCAACAGTCATCTCACTTTCACGTATGCATATATCTATGTATCTGTACTGTAATAAAAGTTAAATGATTATTTCATGAATGCAGCTACCCTTCCCTTCGTGTTGCTTATATTGATGAAGCTGAAGAAAGAGATGGTGACAAGGTTCAGAAGGTTTATTACTCTGTGCTGGTAAAAGCTGTTGACAACCGTGACCAGGTAACAGCATTTCAAGTTCAATTCATCTATTTTAGGAACAGAATCATGAAAGATTAACATATTATCTTTCTGCTTCAAGGAAATATACCGAATAAAATTACCAGGATCAGCAAAAATTGGTGAAGGAAAACCAGAAAATCAAAACCATGCAATAATCTTCACTCGTGGCGAAGCTCTTCAGACTATTGATATGAATCAAGTAATAATGAATCTCTGGAATGACAGCTGATCCATATAGCATTTAACTAATATTGAGTTACAATTTACAAATTTTTCAGGACAATTATTTGGAAGAGGCACTTAAAATGCGCAACCTTCTGGAAGAATTTAATGAAGACCATGGACTGCATCAACCTACCATTCTTGGTGTTCGTGAGCACATCTTTACAGGAAGGTAAAGTCACATGAGTAGTTATAGCATGTTCTCTATTTTTCCAATGCATCGATATATCAGCTAATAAATTAATAATAAAATTTCAATTGTAGTGTGTCCTCTTTGGCATGGTTTATGTCAAACCAGGAAACCAGTTTTGTAACAATTGGACAGAGGGTCCTTGCCAGTCCATTAAAGTATGCTCATTACCTTTCTTTTTAAATTATTTATTTTTCTGCATTATCCTGCAGCCTTTTAGTTCTTATCTGAGATTTTCTGTTTAAGCATGCAATATGCTGCTGGACCTGTATGCTTATATAGGTTTATGGATTTTGTGCACACCATTTTTCACATGGTGCATGTAATTAGAACCTGACTTTCTAATTTGTTAGTTGTTTAATCAATGTATCCTTGACAACTACATTTTTGCATGTAACTTCAATTTTCATCACAATCAGCTCATGCCTGAAGTTGAAGTTTTTCCTTCTAACAGAAATTGCATTGCATTCTTCTTTTACTCTCTTAACTATTCTGCTTAAATTCAAATTAGTAAATAGTTTATTTGTTTCCCATTGTATTCCCTGCACTCATCCATTTCCCCACCCATCACATCCATTAAGTAGAGATATTTTGCATTTATTCAATTCATCTGAGGTATTTGATATGCCACAAAGCCATGTTCTGGAATCTGGATTATAGAAAGTAACATTAACATACATATATATATATATATAATTATATATATATATATATATACATATAGTGATACAGTTTTTCTGAAAAACATAACATCATATCCATTCATGGTTCTTTATTATGATATCTGTTTATTATTAATCTTGATGAGTGATGTTGCAATGAGGAAACCTTTTTACTGGTTAAATCTTAAAACAGCAAGATTATATCTTAACTACTTGAGTTTGGCTACATAATCTTTTTCTCACCATTGAGCTTTGTGTAACACAATATCTCTGGTTAAATCTCTTTAAAAGTAGAATTTTCTTTAAATCGGCTCTACAATCTCTCTGGTAATGTCTGATCAATATGTTTCTTTGATCTTATATATTTGCAACTTGCTTCTCGTCCAGTCACTAGAAAGGTGGGTTCTGGTTTATGAGATATGCAGCCAAAATGATCTTTGTTGTGCTCTGAGCAGCTTTTGGAGGCTGAATAAGATCCATGAGTAGGTAAAGGATCTATATGTACCGGTGTCTTGGCCTAATACACACCACTGGTTACATTTAGATTAAGCCGATGAATTTAACTTTGTGATCACTTGATATCAAAAATCTTGACCTCTTTTTTACCAAAATGGTTACTTTGTCAAAATTTTTAACTGAACCTCAATTATTCCTGCTAGCTGTTTGTCCAGCAGAAACTTATTTTGCTGACTTTGCATTTTGGCTACTTGGTCAGAGTGCGGTTTCATTATGGTCATCCAGATGTATTTGATAGGATTTTTCATATTACAAGAGGTGGTATTAGTAAGGCATCTCGTGGGATCAATTTAAGCGAGGACATATTTGCTGGTAATGTTCCTCTCAAGTCGTTTCTATTAGCTCCAATAAATTTCATCTGTTCATCCTACTTAACTTTTTCTTTGAATCTTAGGCTTTAACTCAACATTAAGGCGTGGAAATATCACACATCATGAATACATCCAGGTTGGAAAAGGCCGTGATGTCGGACTTAACCAAATCTCATTGTTTGAAGCAAAAGTGGCCTGTGGCAATGGAGAGCAAATACTTAGCAGAGACATCTATCGCTTGGGACATCGTTTTGACTTCTTCAGAATGCTGTCATGCTACTTCACAACTGTTGGATTTTACATCAGTTCAATGGTAACCTCTATTTCATTTCTTACAAGTCAGATTTCTATTAGTGCCTATCATTATATGACAAATCTTCTGTAAACTCGAAAAAGAAAGAAAGAAAGAAATTGGATTTCTTTTGAAAAAAAAAAACCTATTTCTTCATCAAGTTATCATAAAAGGAGTCTCTTTCATCAGAGCTCAACAAAAAGAGGAGTGAGTAATTTTTTTACTTTCTAGAAGCTTTTTTCAGCTTCATTATTGTGAACATCTATTTCTCATTATTTTCTTGTGCAATATTCAGGTGGTTGTAATTATAGTCTATGCCTATTTGTATGGAAGGCTTTACTTGTCATTGAGTGGGCTGGAGAGTGCAATTGTGACCCAGGCAAGAAAGAGAGGGAACGAAGCTCTAGAGTCAGCAATGGCATCTCAGTCCGTAGTTCAATTAGGTTTACTAATGGCTTTACCAATGGTCATGGAGATTGGACTTGAAAGAGGATTCAGAACTGCCCTTGGTGACTTCATCATCATGCAGCTTCAGCTTTGTTCAGTTTTCTTCACTTTCTCCCTTGGAACAAAGTCGCACTATTTTGGACGCACTGTCTTGCATGGTGGAGCAAAATACAGAGCAACCGGACGTGGTTTCGTTGTCCGGCATGTGAAGTTTGCCGAGAACTACAGAATGTACTCCAGGAGCCACTTCGTCAAAGGGTTGGAGCTGATGTTACTACTGATAGCTTATCAGATCTATGGATCCGCGGTGACAGATTCGGTTGCTTACTTTCTTCTGACCTCATCCATGTGGTTTCTAGTGGCTACTTGGCTATTTGCACCGTTCCTTTTCAACCCATCAGGCTTTGAATGGCAGAAGATAGTGGAAGACTGGGATGATTGGATCAAATGGATAAACAGCTGGGGAGGAATTGGTGTGCCGGCAAACAAGAGTTGGGAATCATGGTGGGATGAAGAGCAAGAACATTTGCAGTCCACAGGGTTCTTAGGCCGGTTCTGGGAGATCGTTCTCTCTCTACGCTTCTTCCTTTTCCAATATGGGATCGTGTATCACCTGAATGTTGTCAATGCCAACAAAAGCATCATCGTAAGTGTTTCAGACACCTTAAGCTTACTGTTCTATGTTATCTATGCTTAGTCTAAAGACCCAACTGGAAGACCAGAATTAACAAGTATTATGGCACTTCATGCGGTGGAAGTGCTCTTAATCGGCTGATATGCATCTCCTAATGTTCTTCTTGCATTAATCAGGTGTATGGCCTGTCCTGGCTGGTCATCGTAGCAGTGATGTTGATTCTAAAGGTAAGCTATTCCCCACTCAGAAGCCGATATTTGTAGCCTTTCTTTGTTTGTGCTGAGCAAGATCTCCTCTGTGCAGGTGATGTCGATGGGCAGGAAACAATTTAGCGCCGATTTCCAGCTCATGTTCCGGCTTCTCAAGCTGCTCCTGTTCATGGGATTCATCGGAACTCTAGTCATCCTCTTCACCCTTCTCAATCTGACCGTCGGTGACATCTTCGCCAGCCTCCTCGCTTTCATGCCAACAGGATGGGCGCTACTGCAGGTGAAAGCATCATCCTCTCTCGATCAATACGTATCTCTAGTCTATTTCTAGAACTACTTAGCCAACTGCTGCTGCTGCTACAAACCTGTTAATCCAAGACCTGCATTATTTGTTTATACTTGTTAACGCTCTTAGACCTATAGATGAGACATGATCAAGGATTTGAGTCGCCTCCTGTGGCCGTCATGTTGCAGATATCACAGGCACTGAGGCCACTGGTGAAGGGGCTGGGCTTGTGGGGTTCCGTCAAGGCCTTGGCGAGGGGGTACGAGTACGTGATGGGGCTGACGATATTTTCTCCGGTGGCCGTCCTCGCCTGGTTCCCCTTCGTCTCCGAGTTCCAGACGAGGCTGCTCTTCAACCAGGCCTTCAGCCGAGGGCTGCAGATATCACGTATCCTCACCGGTGGGAAGAAACAAAACTGAGCTAAGATACGTAGCCTCTTCGCCGCCCATTCTTTCGTCCCATTGAATTCATCTTGTTCCCATAATTTGCTTTCATTGTACTGCAATATAATGCCTGATAATGATCCAGCAAAGAAATGAATGAATAGAATTCTTGCCTTCTTTCATATTTGCTGAGAGATCTTGACGACGTATTCTTTGGAGGACAAACATGATACATATAACGTGACGAGCCATTTGTCCAGTAAGAAGACAGGTAGATAATCCGGGTCCCGTGCATGCATTAACAAAATTACATGTTTCATTTCTTTACCCTTCGGGTTGGTCCCACGTGGGCTCTCATTGGGTCATCGGTCCAGGGTACGGGAATGGGTTCGTTTCTTATTGTGTTGCAGAATACGAAAAAATAGTCTAGAGAAATCACAGCCGTCCATATAATAAAATAAATGCTAGACATTGACGGATATCTTAAAGCTACTGCGAGTCACGGGATTCGTAGCCTTAGGGAGGGAAAAACATAATTACGGATTAATTATAGATTATCTCATGTAATTAATTATCATCTCGATCCGTATATATATTTAAAGATTACTTTTAGATCTATATATATACATACGTAAGTGAAATATTTAATTTCATTGTTCTAACAAAATTCATCTTTCTTGATTTTTAACCTCATGAAATTATTAATAAAATCTATCTTTCTTAATTTTTAATCTCGTAAAATTATCTATCTTAATTTTCACTAGAGATATCAATATAATTTTTAAAAATATAAAGATCAAAATATTAAAGATAACTAATTATATTAGATAATCTATAATTAATATGTACAATTATACTTTCATGGAAGGAGTGAAAACAAAATTCAATACATTTTTAAACAGATCCGAAGTTTATTGAATACATATAAATATAAAATTTTTTATGGGAATTGATATAATAAGTTTGAAAAAAATACAAATAGGTATTTATTTTCATCATAACGGATGAAAATAACGTCTAATAATCTTAATTACGTAGTTCAACGAATAAGCTCATTTACTAATAAAAGTAATTTGGCCCAAATCTAGATCCGAAAACCTGAACCCGGCCGCTGGCTTCGGATTCGGATGGATGTTACCCGATCCGCTTTCACCCCCTTCTTCCCACCTGTTCGCTCCTGCAACACTACTGTATGAGTGTCGAGAGAGATCGATCGACGGTGATCTCGTCACATCGCGTCTTCCCTCTTCGCCCGCTGTCTTCGGTTCGATTAGGTTTGTGGAATCAGATCTCCTCTCTTGGTTTATTCTTTGTGTTACTCTTTTTCTTCTCGATTGGGAATGGTTGATTGTATCGTTTATCAGTCGTGCTATCCACGTCCTCGGCTACGGCGGCGTTCATTCGAGATAACTCCAAGGCTCGGGTTCTTCATTATTGGCCTCGTCGTCCGATTCCAGATCAGAGTTTTCTTTTTGTAGACTAAGAAGTCTTACATGGTTAATTTGTTGTTCTTACTCAAGTAGAGGATTGGATTCGAAAAGAAACATGACGATCTTATTTTCAAGGGGAAGGTATGATGGTTCTGTTCCTTTCTTCTCTTCTGGATCTTTGTCACTGTGAGATTTAACTCTGCTATGAGTGATGTCTTGATGATTTTGGATTAATCCTTTGGCAACTGAGATGTGATATTACAAAGATTTGGACTTGATAGTGAATAATAGGGTAAGGATCTTGTAATCGTTAGACAGTAGCAGTGAAAGGCAACATGCCTGGATTGCATGCCTACTAATGGATTCGGGTCAAGTAAATGGAGCCTTCTTTCCTGCATCTGTTATAGCTACACCATTCCTCAACATGATGCTAGCATTTTTGTTGTCATTGTTTCGGTCAAAGGCTTCCAATAATCTTGCTTCATATTCAATTTGAATTGACTTGATCCCCCTCGGTGATGCGGTCCATGACTTTATTGGATTCTGTAGAAAAAATCTTAATGGACTAGACTAACAAATGGGACATTTTTGTTCAAGATGTTAGGATTTCCATGTTAATCTTTTTTGTTTGGTGATCTTAGCAAAAGTTGCTTTTTGAGTAAAATTTTCCATTTTATGGTTTAGGGTTTAGATTTTTTTTTTTTTTCAATTCCAAAACCAAGTAATTAGGTTATATGTATATATATCAAATATTGTTCTCAGATGATCAACATATGCAACATCAATAAGCAAAGGGTAAAAACATACAAAGTCTCAAACTCTCAAGACCAGCATTTACTAGAATCATATATGCTTAGGTCCATCTGTGTTGCTTGTGTTGGTGCCTAGGAATGTAGTTGTCCCCATGAATGTATAATGCTACATATACAAGTCACCTTACTTTTATAAGATGATTTCATATGGAGTCATATAGAAGCTTTTCAGTTGACTGAAAGCATGCAGTAGATGCAAATATGAACCTTGGGAAACCAAGAGAACATAAATTCTTGTCAAAGAAATTGTACACATAAATAGTTCAAGAGCACCATTGAATTTTAGTTGCAGGAAACTTGCATACTTAACTATCACTATAGGTGGTGAAGGACAGATAATGTCTTATGTCCTTTGCGAGTGTTCATTGGTCTGTGTAAGATTTTAGAAGGACATTGAATCAGATCGTGTGACTAGGTTCGGAGATAAGGGGTTGTACTTATTGATACAGTCAGGTAGATGTGTTTCTCTGTTTTAAGCATCACAGACAGCAGTTAAGTAAATGATTATTTGTCTGTATACTTTCGTTATATCTGTCAACTTGTTTCAGTTATAAACATGCGATCTGTGTTTAGCAATATATATTTTTTAAATATTATGTAAGTTTGTGCTAAGATAATCTAGCCCGAAAAGCATCATTTAAATTGATGTTTCCTACATAGGAAAAATCATGCTGAAACTAGGTATTAGCTTATTTGGTTAACTGGAGTAGCTAAACTAAACAAATAATGGTCTGAGTTCTTGTGATCTCTTGTTTATGCCAACTAGAGGATCCACTGATAAATGGAGGATTTCAACTTGGAAATTCTGCATTAGATATGAAAAAAGAAACAATGATTATATATAATGTGGAGAAATCTTTTAAATCTTCATTAGAAATGAAAAAAGAAATGACGCTTATTTATAAGGTGAAGAAATCTTCATTTTTATTAGGGTTTCTTGATCTTTTCATCAGCGTTAAAATAAGTTCAAAATGTTGGTTAAGTTATGATTTGCTTGTGGTCTATTTAATGCTCTTCAAGTGGAAACTCTCCATATGAACAACCGAGTGACTATTTGGCTCTTTTTTTTTTTCTTTGTACTTCTGTATTTAAAAGCAAAAATTAGAAACGTAGGATGTTATGTTGTTTCTGGGAACATCCTTCTGTTATTATTTTCTACTGGACTTTCAATAGCTATGCTCACTATTATTTTCTACTGGACTTTCCACAGAGAGCCTATCTCTCGAAGTTTACAAAATAATCTTTTGTTAATATATTTTGTTTTTAGTTAGCCATCACATACAATCTCACAAGCCAGAGGGCTTTTTATGATTTAGTTTCCCACTTTCTCTGTTTTTTAAAACTTCCCTTTTTTGGTGCAAACATATGTGACCTCATGTTCTAAAAATTTGTGTCAAGAGCACATCCATTGACTGGCAAAGGTGTGTGTCACAACTGAATCCATGTCTTTGTAATTTCTGAAAGGAAACTATCAACCTCATAGAAACTTTAGAAACAGAACTGGAGAATTGGTGACCATCAGTTTTGGTTGCTTTATGGTCAATTTATTCTTATGCAATTTTAAAAATGATATTAATTTGTGACAGACAAACTCAAATATCTCTTAAACATGTACTTGGAACTCGATTGTACTTTGATTGCAAAATTTCAGTCTTTTGGTGTCGGACCTGAAACTTAACCTTGGTGTCGGAGCTTACAGGCTTAATGTAGTTAAAAAAGGTACAAGATGATGCCGGACATTTGTTCTGTAAGTTTCTTTCTATATGTGGCGAGGCATGTCACATTAGCTTGCTTTTCTACTTATTTATTATGAAGTTATAAACCATGAACCAAAACAGATCCTTTGCCCATTTATATAGTATTTGCTTAAAATAATTCATTGCTATTTTATCATGTAGGGGAAAAGCAAGCTTATGCTGGAAAGAGGAGAAAACAAAGAGGTATTTCATTGTTCGATTCATTTAAACTTACGAGTCATAGCTCTAAGTGATTAATCTGTGACCTCTATATCACATTTGATCTTGCAGTATCTTCCTGTTGAAGGTTTAGTTGCATTTAATAAGGTCACTGCAGACCTATTGTTTGGAGTAGATAATCGTGTAATCCAGGAAGGAAGGGTATGCCCTCTTATCCTTTTGTTGCTTTATGTTGGAATTTTTTAGCCTTCAATACCGATGCAGAAAATGGTAACTCTTTGCATTGTTTACTAAGGTGTCCGGCCAGGTCTTTTACTTGGTCCAAGCTGTGTCTAACATGTAGGTGTACTATGATAGAGGGCAGGTTTTCAAACAGTGACCTTTTTATTATTTATTTTGTGTTTCTAGCAACTCTTGTGGTGCGGTACTGACCACCATCTACTGGTTTGAGTCAGGTTCTTAATTTGTTGGCCTTGATGATTTAGGTTGCTACTGTTCAAGGCCTTTCAGGGACAGGTTCTCTTCATCTTGCAGCGGCATTTATTCAGACATATTTTCCCGATGCAAAATCTTTGATATCGTCTCCAACTTGGGGTGTGCAATGACCTCAGCCTGAATATTTGTGGGGATGGCAATGAACATATGTTGAATCTGAAGGTTTCTGTATTCTATTTAACTAACAGGTAATCACAAGAATATCTTCAATGATGCTAGGGTACCATGGTCCGAATATCACTATTTTGATCCTAGGACAGTTGTGTTGGACTTTGATGGAATGATAGCCGATATAAAAAGTAATACTGGATCTTGCTTTATGACACTGGAATTGCATCTCAACTTTATGCCCGGTCTGAATTCCTGGATCATGAGACAGGTGCAGGAACAAGCTACACTTGTAATTGTGGGGCATAAAGTTGGCTCACTCTTTTGGGTAGTGATAGACAATGAATTGCTAACTTGGGCTGCTTATTGCATTACATTTGATATGTTGGACTTGATAGTTATTGGTTTTGTGATTAATTAGGTTGAAGAAATGATGATGACTAGAAAACTCAGAAAATAATGATGCTTTCAAAGTTTCAATTGTATTGCTATATTATTTGATCTTTTCTTAGTGAAATGTATTGGTTTCTGTAACTAAAAAACTTAACAATATTGCATAAAATTTGTTATTAAATTATAACTGGATCATGAATCAATATGATTTATGATGAAAAGATCACCTGTGATGCCATCTCAGATCATGGTTTCCAAAGGGGTATGGTGACTCCAGTAATTGTATTTTATTTGTTTAGTCAGGTGCTCCTCTTGCTTAGTCACAATGGTAAGAGACACAATGGTAAGAGATTTGAGATATGATCCATATATGTGCAGTTCTTTGTTCCTAAATATAAGATAGATTTTGCTTATTTTATGCCTTATGTTAGTTTCCTTTTTGCTTTAGGCAGCACCAAATGGATATTTCATCCTATTACATGGATGTGCACACAATCCGACAGGAATTGATCCAACTCCTCAGCAAAGGGAAAAGATTCGCTGATGCTATTCAAGAGAAGAAGAACATCCCTTTCTTTGACATTGCCTACCAGGTTATCTAGCTTCTAATATAAATGTTGTTCTCTTTGGCTCTTTGCAATATGATTTGTGCCCTAATCTGGATACAACCTATTAGGGTTTTGCTAGTGGAAGCCTCGATGCAGATGCATATTCTATTAGCCTGTTTGTGGATCGTGGTTTGGAGCTTCTGGTTGCTCAGTCTTACAGTAAAAAATTAGGTTTGTCTGCAGAAAGAATTGGAGATATAAATGTTGTTTGCTTATCTTCAGATGCAGCAGCAAGGTATAATGTGAAATCTACATTGAAAACATTGCATATCTTGATTCCTATTTTACTTATGATCTCTTCCTCTTGTAATCAGGGTAAAAATCCAGCTGAAAAGATTAGCCCGGCCAATGTATTCAAATCCTCCTGTTCATGGTGCTCGGATTGTTGCCAACATTGTCCGAGATCCAAATCTTTTCGATGGAAACAAGAGATGGAACTAATGGCTGGACGAATAAAGAATGTTAGGCGGAGACTCCATGAGAATCTCTCTCAAAAAGATAAGCGCAGGAGTGATTGGTCTTATATCCTCAAGCAGATTGGCATGTCCTCATATACTGGTTTGAACGAAGCACAGGTATAACAAAAGCTAATATCTCAATTTTAACCCAGAATTAAATTTTAGCTTTGCTTGATGTTCTTGCTAAGGTCAGCCTGGTAGAATCTAAAATTTTAATCCGAAATCAAAGCTTAGCAGTATGCATGTGAGTGAACTCATCACTAAGGCTCGACATCCTCATCGAGACTGGAAAATAACCATGATCAAACTATAATATGGTTAGAATCAGCTCATCCAACCAGGGTGGGGTTCCAGGTAGACATTTCCTGAACCATATGCCACAAAATATTTACACCTAAATTACTGACAGTAGACCCATTTAACCTTATAAACTGACTCAATTTTCTCTCGCACTGATTCATGTAAACAATCAAGCTGCAGTGCGAGTGGCTGCAGATTTGAGGAAGACATCCAACAGTAATTACATGTCTACCTGTGAGAATAACAACAATTCATATTCTTTTGATAAATACTAACAATTCTATTTGATATTTGCAAAACATGATCAAAACTTGTTAGGTAACTTTGGTTAGCATTGTAGAATAGGTTATTTAATTGTTTAAGGATACCTTCACCTTGCAACTATGAAAAGGTTGTGAAAGGGGATGTGGCCCTCAAGTTAGGATAATACTATAACAAGAAGAAGAAGAAGAATGTCTAACCCTATTCTCTCTCTATACAAAACAACATTTCTTGTTAAATCAAAAGTGTTTAATTTTCTTGTTGAAGGCAAAAGAACTGAGAGATTCAATTAAGCTCTTAAGATCAAAGACCAGATAGTTCACGGAGTGTAAGAAGAATATGCAGATAGCCACTGATCCTGATGAGAAGAAGGAATTCCACCACCACCACCACCTCCTCCAATCTTGGACACACAAGTGCAGGACCAAAGATACCTCGGTGCAAACAACAAGAAGCAGAATCAATACGATGAAGAGAAAGCCGAAGACATAGTAGACACGCCTCGTCCAAATGCTTGACATTATGAAGAAGAGCTCGATGACAATGGTGCCAAACGGTAGCCGTGCCAGCTCCAAGAACCAACAACCATGACGGGTATCTCTGCGGAGGTACTATCACGGGGAATCTGATTAGTCTTGACTGGTAACTCAATGTGGGGTGCCTTGGCACCAAGGAAACCTCCAACAAGGGTGAGGGGGGCTGAGATGCAAAACCAGAGCAAGAGTGCTAATGGCTGCTCCACGACAGGAAGTTCAATGTTGTCAAGATCAAGAAGGCGATACAGGGGAAGAAGAACAGAGTGATGAGAGTTCCCCTAGATGCAAGGGACATGAACCCAAAGTGCAGCAAACAAGATGGTTACAGTCTAACTTCCATCACCGGCCATTACACAGAGAAGAAAAGGGTGGCTCGGTGCCCTGAAGACATCCCCGACTACAAGCTTCCATCCCGAGAGCTCTTCGTTCATCTGAGCCTGTGCCTCCTTGTCGAGCTCCTCATACCGAGTTAGATCCCTTCGAACGGTCCTCAACAGGATCACGAGACCGATACCAGTGAGGAAAAGCGATCACCATTAGCGAATTGAGGATCGAGAACCAGTGAGTGAACCTTGGCCCCCTCCATCTTCAAGTAGGCGTCCTTGCGAGAGGGCCACTCGATGTCGCTCTCCACAAATGCAACCTCATAGGTGAAGACGATGGGCTGGTTCTCCTCCGCCGTCATCGCCACCGTCGTGGGATCGCACTGGATCTTCGCCGGGTACTTGTCGTACATCTTGAGATTCTTGACCGACTCAGCACCGTGCTTGAAGCTACAAGGCACGACGACCTCAAAGCTGACCACCATCCATCCGGGCAACTCAGATTCCGCCTTCTCCAGGATCGCCTCAGATGCAACCCCCGTGGTCGTCACCTTCGCCACATGGGCATCCTCGAACTTGTGCACCAAAACTGTGAACTTTAGGTGGTTGAACACCTAGTTGGCGTCGCCGATCCAGAACCCCAGCGGGTACCCTGTCCGCAGGAGGTGGAGATGGCCCTTCTTGGTGTACCGAAATCGGATGGCGGTGAGGTTCTCGAGGATCAGGTTAACCGTCGATCCTCTTCTTGAGGAGGCCCAAGTCGTGGGCGGAGAGTGGGTCGGACTGGCAGCGGAAGACATCGAATTCGTTTGTGAACATCTTGAAGCGGTACAGGGAGTTGTCAGTGCAGTCGCCCATAAGAAGCTCCCTGAGGTTCTCGGCGCTGTCTTTGATCCCCTCCACCGGGCGGCAGAACGGGAGGCTGTAGTAGCTGAAGGATATCTCGGTGTCGATGGAGATGAGGGAGTTTACCTAGCCCGGGATGGCGCCGCCGACGGGGTACTGGTGCAGGTAGCTACCGATGATGGGGATATAAACAGGAATAACCTTTGTATATGAATAAATACTAGAAGACCATAATACGCAGCGGAATTAAATGAAAGCACAATCAAACAGAACACCAAGATATACGTGGAAAACCCTTCCAATGTGAAGGGTAAAAACCACGGGGCAAACTAGAGATAATCCATTATGAGAATAATGAATATACAAATCTCAATCTCTTGCCCTAAACCCTAGCAACAATCACAAGAGAACAATTGGGATACAAGGATCACATCACTGCCCACAATATCTAAAACCTCCCCAAGTAATCACAGCAAGAGTCTACTATAGATTTGATCTAACCTGAGAGGAGAACACTGCTAGATGATTGAGAACAGTCTCTCTGCGTTATCCTTGTCATCTTTCCTTTCTTTCTCTTCCTTTTCTGCCTTGTTTTCTTTCTTTTCTTTGGAATCTCGTGGCTGTATCCTTCTCCCACGTTGCTGCCCTATTTAAGCCTTTTTCTGCCTCTAAAACGCAGCCACCACACCTCCCTAATGTTAATTAGGGTTAGGTTAAGAGGGGGTGTGGGCTGTGGGCTGCCCAAGCCCACTATGAGCTGAATCTGTGGGCTGTCAGCCCAACAACCTCCCCCTTCAGCCCATAAAGGAGGCTATCCCATGACTCCTCAGTGTGAAGCCATGCCGACCAATTGTCGGCATATCTCCTGTCTTTCTTTTGGTAAAGTTTTTGTCAACATGTCTGCTCCGTTGTCATCTGTGTGAATTTTCTGAAGCTACAATGCTTCTCTTCAAATACATTTCGAATCCAGTAGTATCTGACATCTATATGCTTTGACTTGGAATGAAACATTGGGTTCTTACACAAATGGATGGCACTTTGGTTGTCACAATGCACCACATAATTTTTCTATTTCAGCCCCAATTCTTGTAAGAATTCTTTCATCCATAACATTTCTTTGCATACCTCTATAGCAGCAATATATTCTACTTTTGTGGTGGATAGAGCAATACACCTTTGCAACCTGGATTGCCATGACACAGCTCCCCCTTGCAAAAGTAAGTACATAACCTGAAGTAGACTTTCTCGTATCTATATCTCTTGCCATATCTGCATCTGTGTAACCTGTCAACACATGTGGTCCATTTCCAAAGCTTAAACAAACCTTAGAGCTCCCTCTGAGATATCTAAAAATCAACTTCACTGCTGCCCAATGCTCTTTGCTTGGATTTGCAAGAAATCTGCTAGTAACACCAACTGCATATGCGATGTCTAGCCTCGTACATACCATTGCATACATTAAACTTCCAACTGTTGAAGCATAAGGAACCTTTTGCATTTTCTCCTTCTCCTCATCACTTGACGGACTCTGTTCTGAGCATAACTTGAAGTGACCTGCAAGAGGAGAACCAACTGGTTTTGCATTGCTCATACTAAATCTTTCCAATATCTTCTCGATGTATTTCTCCTATGACAACCAAATCTTCTTATTTTTCTTGTCATGGGAAATCTGCATACCTAGTATTTGCTTTGCTGGCCCCATGTCTTTTATTGTAAAAGACTCACTCAGTTCCTTCTTCAACCTGTCAATTTTAGACATATCTTTTCCAAGAATAAGTATGTCATCAACATAAAGTAAGAGAATAATAAAATCCTCACCAAACCATTTGATGTACACACAATGATCTGAAGCCGTTCTTTTGTATTCATTTTCTATCATAAATGAATCAAACTTTCTGTACCACTATCTTGGAGCTTGCTTTAGCCCATACAAGCTCTTCTTCAATTTGCAGACAAAGTTTTCTTTACCTTTAACTTTGAACCCTTCTGGTTGCTCCATATAAATTTCCTCCTCTAAATCCCCATGAAGGAAAGTTGTCTTCACATCTAATTGCTCAACCTCCAAGTCCTGGCTAACAACAATACCAAGAGCAACACGAATAGAAGACATTTTAACAACAGGAGAAAAAATCTCTTCAAAGTCAATACCTTTCTTTTGACCAAAGCCTTTCACAACCAATCTAGCTTTGTACTTTGGTTGAGAACAATATTCTTGAGTCTTCAACCTGAAAACCCACTTATTCTTCAAGGCCTTCATTCCATTTGGTAGCAGCACCAAATCATAAGTGTGGTTCTTCTGAAGAGCATCCATCTCTTCCTGCATAGCAATTAACTACTTCTCTTTCTGCTCACTTTCAACTGCTTCCTAGTAACTCTCTAGTTCACCTGCATCAGTAAGCATCATATACTCATCTGTAGAGTATCTTCTGGAAGGTTGACGTTGTCTAGAAGATCTTCTCAACTGAGGTTCTGCAGGAAGTTGCTCTCCAACTTCTTCTTGCTCAACATGTCCTGCAGGTAGATCAACGTCAAGCTCTACACCATCTTCCTGCGCATCTCCTCCATCACCCTGATATACTAGAGGAATAACTGGGTCACAATATGCTAATCCTTCTGCAGAAGTATTGGCTGGCGCCTTCTTCTTCAAATCTTCAAAAGTTTGATCCTCAAAGAAGACTACATCTCTGTTTCTAAACACCTTCTGCTTTTCTAGATCACAAAGCCTGTAACCAAAATGATCATGTGAGTAACCAAGAAAAATACATACTTTAGTCTTACCATCCAGCTTGGATCTCTCATTATCTGGAACATGTGCAAACGCACGACAACCAAACACTCTCGAATGCTTGTAGGAAACATCTTTCCCTGACCATACATGCTCTGTAACATTACCATCTAGGGTTGTACATTGTGATAAGTTGATCACATCAACTGCAGTCCTCAAAGCTTCATCTCAAAACCTTTTGGGTAGCTTGGCCTGTGAAAGCATAAATCTGATCTTTTCCATAATGGTGTGGTTCATCCTCTCTGCAATTACATTATGCTGAGGTGTACCAGGAACTGTCATCTCATGTTGGATCTCATGTGACCTGCAATAGTCATTAAACAATCCTGTATACTCACCACCATTATTTGATCTTATGCATTTCAATTTCCTTTCTGTCTCCCTTTCAACCCTGGCATGAAACTCTTTGAAGATATTAATCACCTGATCTTTAGTCTTCAAAGCATAGACCCAAACTTTCCTGGAAAAATCATCTATAAAAGTGACAAAATAAAGTGCACCACTTATACCAAGAACATCAATAGATCCACCAGGAGTTTTTGTCGTTAAAGGACCACATACATCTGCATAAACACGGTCTAAGGCATGCATTTTTCTAGACAAAGCAGGACTAGCAAATGAAACTCTATGTTGTTTACCTGCCAAACGATCAATACAAGGGTTCAGATGTATACCTCTGAGGTCGGGTAATACCTCTCTCTTGGAAAGAGCTAGCAGCCCCTTCTCGCTCATGTGTCTCAGTCGCCTATGCCACAACTCCATGCTGAAGTCTTTTTCTGTAGCATTTAACTGCTCACCATAAGCTTTAGCCTACAACCTATACAAAGTATGACATTTCTTTCCATTAGTTATAACAAGAGAACCCTTACTGAGCTTTCATTGCTCTTTGTGAAATTTGCTATCATAGTCTTCATCATCTAGCCTTCCAATTGAAATTAAATTCAGCCTCAAGTCAACCACATGCCTCACATCCTTAAGCACCAACTTGCAGCCTAGGTTAGTCTTTAAATGAATATCACTCATGCCTATGATGTCTGCTGTGTCATAGTTGCCCATCTTGACAATACCAAAATTTCCAGACCTATATGTAGCAAAAAACTCCCACCGTGGTGTAGCATGATAAGAAGCACCTGTGTCAATCACCCACTCAAGATCCTGATACACACAAGAAAAAATATCATCAGAAGGAGACAAAATCAAATAATCACCACCCTGCATTGTAGTTGTAGTATTATCCTTTGACTTTGTAGACTCCACTTCTTTTCCCTTTTTCTTGTTCTTCTTAGGTTGCTTACATTGGTTCTTGTAATGTCCTTTCTCACCACAATTATAGCAAACAATATCTTTTCTTGATCTTGACTTGCTTCTACCCATGCGTGAACTGCTTCTAGACTTTGACCTTCCTTTGTTCTCTGAGATAAGTGTTTGTGAATCATTCTGAGATGTTGCCGAACTCTTTCTTCTCAACTCCTCATTCAACAAACTACTTGTTACTTGACTCATAATGACAACACCATCTGGCGCAGAATTACTGAGGGAAATCACTAGTGTCTCCCAACTTTCTGGTAATGAACTGAGAAGTAACAATGCCTGCAACTCATCATCAAGAGACATTTTCATAGAGGATAACTAGTTAGTAATACTTTGCATTTCATTCAAATGTTCAGCAATAGAAGCACCCTCTCTATATTTTAGGTTCACAAGTTTTCTAATAAAAAAAGCTTTGTTGCCAGCTGTTTTTCTTTCATAGAGACTTTCCAACTTTTTCCAAAGAGAATATGCAGAAATTTCAGTAGAAACATGGTGAAAGACACTATCATCAAGCCACTGTCGAATAAATCCAATTGTTTTTCGATCTAACCTCTTCCACTCATCATCTGTCATAGTTGTAGGTTTTGCACTATCCCCCTGCAAAGGTCCATACAAATCTTTGCAATACAAGAGATCTTCCATTCTTGGTTTTCATATCATCCAATTGTTTTCATTTAAACTAATCATGCGAGAAACATTACTGGCCTCCATGTTCAAATATAAAAATTAAATCACCAAAATCCCTTGCTCTGATACCAGTTGATGGGGATATAAACAAGAATAACCTTTGTATATGAACAAATACTAGAAGACCATAATACGTAGCGGAATTAAATGAAAGCACAATCAAACAGAACACCAAGATATACATGGAAAATCCCTCTAATGTGAAGGGTAAAAACCACGGGGCAAACTAGAGATAATCCATTATGAGAATAATGAATATACAAATCTAAATCTCTTGCCCTAAACCCTAGCAACAATCACAAGAGAACAACTGGGATACAAGGATCACGTCACTGCCCACAATATCTAAAACCTCCCCAAGTAATCACAGCAAGAGTCTACTGTAGATTTGACCTCTTGATCTAACCTGATTTAACCTGAGAGGAGAACACTACTAGATGATTGAGAACAGTTTCTCTACGTTATCCTTGTCTTCTTCCATTTCTTTCTCTTCTTTTTCTGCCTTGTTTTCTTCCTTTTCTTTGGAATCCCGTGGTTGTATCCTTCTCCCACGTTGCTGCCCTATTTAAGCCTTTTTCTGCCTCTAAAACGCAACCACCACACCTCCCTAATGTTAATTAGGGTTAGGTTAAGAGGGGGTGTGGGCTGTGGGCTGCCCAAGCCCACTATGGGCTGAATCTGTGGGCTGCCAGCCCAACAACCGGGAAGGTAGAACCCGTCGCCGGAATGTATCGTCAGGTAAGAGATCAAAATCCAGAGGCCGAGGCCACCGAAAAATCCCATCTTAGCGTCGGATCCAGTCGCGAAACCCATCTCTCATAGATCTGGAGGGAAAAAAAAGAAAGGATATCTTGGGATTTACGGGGGATGGAACAGTAAATCTATACATTAAAATATGGCAAAAAAGAAGAAAAATTGGGAAAAAAGAAACATTAGATCGAATCGATCGATCAAACAAACAAGACAAAGGAAACCCAATGGCAGACAATTTATATTTTGTGCATTGTTCTTTAACATCATCGAATGTTGGTTTTTGTGGCTGGTGGTGGAAATATGATGATGCAAATGAATCAAACATCCTAATAGCTTCATCAAATGAATTATCTTTTAAACCCAGTAGAGTTATTATTATTATTTTGATTTAGTTTTCTTGCTTTGTGAGAACTTATTGATACTATTCCAAACGCTCACTTCCATCATATGTTTATTGCTCTTGCCACAGATCTCACAGACATCAATTGATTCGCTGCACGCATCTAGAAGCAATACGATTTGACATAATCTGCGGTCGAAGGATCTAACCGTCATTTGGGGCGTGAACGGTCGGATCTTAATTGTACACTGAGAGAATCGCAAACCGCCGCATGAAATCCCCATCGCCCCCCAGTGTGATGGCAGCGCCTCTTGCAACGCCGTTGCCACCACCTCTGATCTCCACATGGCAACTGAGTCGAAGGCGAGATACGAATCTATCGCCGCCCCCTCATCCCACGAATTACCGGAGCAGCAGCCACCCCCGCATGAAATCCCCATCGCCCCCCAGTGTGATGGCAACGCCTCTTGCAACGCTGCCGCCACCACTTCTGATCTCCACATGGCAACTGAGCTGAAGGCGAGACACGAATCTATCGCCGCCCCCTCATCCCACGAACTACCGGAGTAGCAGCCACCCTCGCCCGATCCGACCCGCCCCACTGTCGCCCCTACATCGACATCCACAAGGTACTGCTTATTCTTCTCCTTCCGTCCTAAGATTTTCTCGCGTTCGCTGATATATGGGATACGAAAGCGATAGGGGAAAGTCGGCGCCACGGCGGCTCCCGTTACCGATAAGCTTCCGGCGGAGTTCGCGAATCCCTACAGGCAGGATGGGCTCACCGGTGGCCGTGTCATAATGCTCGACGGCGACACCTCGAGCCCGTCTACGTCCTTTTCTTGGTAACTTCGTGATCTATGCATAGCTATTCTTATATTTTGTTTTGTAAACAAACACTTTGTTGTGCGATCGCATTGTATTGATTCATTATGGTAGTACACTAATATGTTTAATTTAGAGTTGTGGTCTTCATTTGTTCATTTTCGTCAAAATTCATCTTGTTGAAATGGAGTCCATGTGAAAAGGATAGATTTTGCCGCATTATGATTTGTAGCTATATATGCCTGGAATTGCGATTTTGCTTTAATGTATCCTTGTGGTTGTTGATTTGTAACTACAGATGGTATGCAAGTTGAAGGTGGAGTCAATGCGGATGAATTATCTTGAAAGGGCCAGTCATATGTATCCATATATTTGTGTGATTCGTAAGTGTTTGAAATTGAGGAATTTTCTTTAGATTTTGAAGTCTTTGCTGCTTACATCAAACTCTACCATTATCACTATCATATGTTCCTGACATACTGGCAGTTAACTTGGTCAGTAGAACTTTATTTACTTACCTATCGTAATGACGAGGAGTCAAAACTTCAGATTATAAAGTTGGAGCAACCTTAATTTTCTGAGTCTCCAATGAACATTTTTGAAATAAGAAGCAGATGTACAAGGAGTTGTTAATTAAGGATATTTGAGAGCCTTCAGACTGTTCATGGGGCCTGAAACAAAAGTCTGAAGCTAAAAGGAGAGCTTGTGGGATATTTGGTTTTAGTCAGGCAGTGGTTCTTCTATCTTCTTCCGTTATGACAATTGGCTTCCTCAAGGCTTTACTGAGAGATTTTAGTTATGCTAGCAGAAAATTCTGGCATAAATATACAGGTAAAGGCCTCTGATCTAATTGTAAATAACCAATTGTCCCTGCCTCTTGCAAATAATTCGCTACCATACTTTGGGAGGTGGTAGAGAAATGCATATTAGTGAACAATCTGATATTGCTATTTGCTTTCTTACAAGGTATTCAAACTATCAGTCTTGCAGTTGGTATAAGTTTCTCTGGCACAGTCAAAGAAGAAGTCCAAGGCATGCAATAATTCATTGATCAGCCTTGAAACATTTCAACTCAGGATTGCTTTGTGAAATGCAATGTGTTGCAGCAATCCTTGTGTGTTCTATCCCATGATAATTCTGAATCTATTGAGCATGTTCTTTCAGCCTGCCCTTTTCTGAGTAATAATAAGATTAACTGGCGTGTTCTCATATTGAACCAGGAATTGCAGTGACTAGCCACTAATGGATTAATGATGGTATTACAAATTCCATGTGGAGATATTTTTGCTGCTATTGTTTGTATAAAGTTCTCTGAAAGTAATGGCAACACATTCACAAGAAAGTTTGTATAAACTTGTCTGTTATTGTTTGCTGGTATAGTTTGTTTCGGTAACAACTTAGGTTCTTGTTCAATGTCATTCCATCCAAAAGTTTAAGCCAGTAGACAAGGCATGATCTGATATATATTCTGAACATTATGTTATTATATTTCATCTATGTTCTTTCCAAGAATTTTGGTCCAATTTTTATTTATGAACCTTTTAGGGTGAAGTCATTTCTAAGGCCTTCAAATTCTTTTTTTTTTTTAGTGGGATAGAATTTGGCTTGAGACATAGTTCATGATTCTTTTGTATGCTTTGAAAATTGTAACATCATGCCAAGTTTGCAAAGTGATGTGATTGAGAGAAGTCGGTCAATGTGCTTGTTAGCCAATAGCCTGGTAGTTCTGATTACTGTAACAAGAAACTAGCATGAATGGAGTAATGCTTGTACCTTTTAGCGTGTGCATAAGTTCATACTAGTATCATCATGAAGAACTATCACATCTTAGAAGTACTTAGTGTTCATATAAAGTCGCTTTTCTCTTGTTGTCCCTCATGCTGATATTACTATGGACATTTAGGCTTCAACATGGACAGCTATGCTGGCACCCATGTCTTATGTTTACATTATGTAGTGATCCAAATGTGAGGATGTTTTAGTGTTTCTGATTTGCTTGCTGAGGTCTATCGTTAGGGCTCTTTTAACAATGGATATCATGTTATTGATTATCGTAAGGTTTCGGGTTCGAATCTCGTCTTTTGCCTTTTACCTTTTGCAAGCAAGGAAAAAGAAAATGATTTTTGATAATTACCAGTGTCATTTAGGTCTGAGCTGCATAAGTTCTAAGTTTTAGAAAGCCACATGAGGGGGAGGAATACCATGGAAATTTATGGGAAGCAATCATGCGTCGAGATTCAAGATGCAGTGATCCCAAGTTCTTATTGTTTCATTGTAATTCCAGTGTGTCGTCGTTGATAGTCAGTGTGGCACTATGTCAGAAATAAATCATTTTGTTGTACTCCACTGGGTGGGAAAAGATCATGATATTCGCATCCTTTCTGCAATGCAATGCAATGCATCTATATCTTTATGAAGCATAAATGCTCTTGGGAACATTTGGGAAATGGATTCCAGAAGCAGATTTGGGAACAACAGGAATCCAAGAAAGAGGAAAGTTGACATTAGATTTGTGAGATGAAGACAGCAGCGAAGCATTTCTCGGCACTCAGCCATTTCTCTTTTTTGTTCTTCTGAAGACCTTGTACTTCCGTTCCTTTTGTCCATCATCATTTTTGTAGACATTGTTAGGCAATTATGGAACTGTATGATTCTTTAAGCGTTAAAGATTTTGTCAGAGTCATATGGAAGGTTGTATCAAATTGATAAGAGTGGATGTGCACTATCTGGAGACATAAATTTATTCCCTGTTTTTAACTATATTCACAAGGGTGATTTGTAGGATTTGATGCTTGATATGAGGACCTTTGTATAGGTTCAAACTTGGTGATATTACCAAAGAGAAGTTGATTGATGGCTTGTTGAACTGTTGTTCTTTGTGATTTCTATTGAGGCAGTGGAAACTGGTGTGGTTGCCAACAGCATGGATCCAAAGCCAGGCTATCAAAGGACAATGATAGCCATTAGTATATGAAGGTGTGAATCTTTTGTGATTTGGATGATCAAAGACTTTGAGTTTCTCTATGAGTTGATCTTCTCCATGTGTTTTTTTCTTATTTAAATATTACATAACACTCATAAGATAGACTTGTTAGATATTTCTCTCGGCGATACGCTTGACGATTTTTATGTAAGATGATATTGTTTGTGTAAAATGTGATAAATAAAATATTAATTAGAACATTAAAGAAAAGAAATACACTATAAGTATTGGTTGAATTCCTACTTAAAAGGATACAATCATATGATCTTTCCTTGCCTTGTAACAAATTTTGATTAGGGGAATCTTGGGCATGTAATAAACTCTGTTATGGGTACCGACCACAAATAATAGTAGAGATGTGTTACTCGTGGCTTCTTGTCTGCCATCACAACCAGAATCTCTCTCTCTCTCTCTCTCTCTCTCTCTCTCTCTCTCTCTATCTCTCTCTCCCCTGCTGACCCCATAAGCCACATGAACACCATGCTATTTACAAGCTTCTGTGGTGGCTGGAAAGCAGCTCAGCGTCCGAGGGAAGGCTGTGAGACATGTACTGATTGGAAGAGCGAGCTTTTTTCTTCTTCTTTCCTTATTTGCTCAAGTCCTACTTGTTGAGGGGTGTAATGATCATGGCCGGCATGCTCCCCGGCGTGGAGTGCGCCCGGCGGCGGCGATTCCAGAACGGTGGCTCCGTCGACTCCCTAACCAGCTGCTCAAGGAGATCAGCCTTTCCCCTTTGCACAACCGGGCATGACATGCATCCCAGCAGTAGCATCTCCATGGTATCAGAGACCTTCTCAAGTCTATACTTGCTCATCTTCCTTCCTTGGGCTAACACAGATGCAAAGTCGTCAGCAGAGATCCATCATGAACAAGGAGATCCACGAAGAGGCACTTGGACATGCTGCTAGGGAAGCCAGGGAGAGGTTGGATGCAAGACTGAGGATCAAAAGGTACGTATACAACATGAGCTTTGTTCATGCCATTTGCATCTGCTTTCTTCTCTCATGTACCGTCGATGAGTTGCAGGCACAACAGCTTGGGATGCATGAAGCTGGGCAAGAGCGAAGGGTGCAGCCATGGACGGCTGCACAGGATCCTTGGCAGCGTGCAGAGGCAGGTGTTCTCTTCCAAGAAGTTTAGCTGGAGCAAGTTGAGGTGGAAGGCATCAGAGCAAGCAGATTGTGCAGTGTGCTTGGAGGATTTCCAGGAAGGAGACATGTTGGTTCACCTGCCATGCGCTCACAGGTTCCACTGGAATTGTGTGCTGCCATGGCTGGAAAGCAGCTCCCATTGCCCATGCTGCAGAATGACAATCTTTCTTGGATAGCTGATCAATTCTGCAAGTAGCATTTAAAGATGGAAAGATCTTAATCAGTGTTCTACAGTAAATTAGTGGACCAATCTACTATTCTATAACTTAGACCGAGCATTGTATTGGAGATTAAGATTGCTGCAAAAGTTACAGGAGTTTTTGCTACTCTTGTGCAAATTTGATGGAACAACTAAGCAAGTAAAAAAGAGAGGTTGATATGTCTAAATTGATTCTGATGAAGGATGAGGAAAGAATGATAACACATGTAAATCCATTAAGACCTTTTGGATGTGAGAATATTCACTATTTCACTTTATCTTGTTACTCATACTGAGAGAAGTTTTAGGCACTGAGTTATGAAGTGGGAGTAAAGATTTGCTTGGCCACTATGTTAGTCTGATCAACTGTGAGAGCAAAGGCTATCTCTTCCTTGGGATTTAAATTGGGATGTGTGATTTCACACCTTAAATTCAAGCATATTTACTAACAATTAAGGTCAATTTTATGTAGTTCTGCATGATTATTAATCTGATATAGGTCTTTTGTAAGCTATTAGGCACAAAGAATCAGATGAAAACCACTAATCCAATCAGTAGACAAGTGTTGCAGAATGGATATAATTCCTCAGGTAATGTTCATTCTGCATTACTGATTCATATTTCCAGTATGATATATGGACACAAAAAAAGAAGTGAAGTGGTCTGCTCCTCTTTGTTGGATGTAAACCAGTCTGCATTTGTCAACATCAAATATGAAACTTTAGTTTTCTTCTCCACCTTTATTTGTCCACGAGTCAGGTGAAATAGACTGATACAAAAATCAATTTTGTATCTCATGAGTGCTCACAGATGATCAGATTTTTTAATTTTTAATTTTTTTTTTGGAGGAAAATGGGCTTAGTTTCATTCAAAGCACATTGAGCAAAGATGATTTATTTTGTGATCAGCTGGTGTGTCTCCATAATCTCAGGAATTATCTTCTTTATATTATGAAGAAAAAGGAGGAGAGAGAGAGAGAGAAAGGTAGTTCATACACAAAACCAAATATTCTGAGGAATTGATCTCTGTGATTAAGGATAAGACCAAATTGCCAACATATGCTGCATATAATATTCTTATCAGTGCAGATGACCATCTAATATTCTGACATTAATCGAAAGGAATCACAACCACAATCTTCTATTTACACATTCTTCATACAAACCATGTCGTCACCGTCACCATTTTCTAGCCACAAGGGGATCAAAAAGATCTACTTTGATCGCCTATGTGATATGGAAAGATCTCTCCTGCTGCTTTAAATACTATTAGTTTCTTAGCTTCTCGGATTACCACTAACCATAATCAGTAATTTTATATCTTTTACTCAACCGATAAACATTTACACTTAGCAAGAGTTGATTTGATGATTCGATGGAGGTTGTGCAACGGGTTTAGTTTTACATCCACTAAGATTTAGAAAGATGTATAAAGGTTTGTTTAGTGTATTATCCTCTATTTTAGTCTTAGTATTATGTATCAGTAGCTTAGCTCAATGAATCGACTTAATTATATCAAATTAGATTGTGATAATTAGTGTTAGATTCGACTTAATATTGAGACATAATAAAAGGGATTGAGTAGGAAAGTTTACTTATGGACGGAGCTATATGATAGGCACATCATGGAGTTACATTGAGATCTAATTCTAAACTATTTTAAGCTTTATGACACTAACTCAGATATTATATTAAGATCTAATTCTAGACTATATTAAGCTTTCAAGAGAGCCCAAGCCATTAGGTGAGGAAGATTATAAAACTTTAATTTAGTCTTATAGTTAAGATTTAGAATAATTTATAATGGTTTGATGTATTTCCGTAACTTTAGTTAAGCATTTTAGACTAATTATTCAAATTTAATGAGATTAATAGAGCAATTATCCTATGAAAGAAAGATGTAAAAGGTTGATAATTTCAAATCTTTTCTAATAAATCAGATGACAACGACAGTTGATATATATATATATATATATATATATATATATATATATATATATATATATATAGAAAAAAGATATAATGACTGGTTGTTATGTGATGAGAGATAAATGAGGAACATGAAGAAATAATGGAGACATTGGTACCATCTCGATAATGGAAGCGTGTCCCTATTATGAAACGACGACAGCCATTAACAGACACCAAAGGAGAATTATTGTGGTTTTGGCAGAGTGCGTCTAAAGCTGATTGATAGAGAATTGTGTGAATGATGAGACCCACCCCATGTAATAATGGTAGCTGTCCCAATAATAGCATCAAAAGCTGATCGGATGATGATCATACTTTGGTAGGTAATCCAGTGAGCCGAGCCAAATGGGAAGAAGCATGCATCGAATGCAAATCTAAAAATTTACCTACGAAGAATAAATACTATCTTCAAAGGGAAAAAAATAATAAAAATAAAAGGAAAATAGGACAATGTCATGATAGAAGAAGGTCCATTTCCTAATAATTATAATAATAATAATAATAATTATTATTATTATTATTATTATTATTTAAAAAACAAAAAAAGTTAAATAAGACTAACTGATTAATCATCCACCTGATCTAATCATCAATGGTTGAACCGATAGATCATTTGTTCAGCCAAGAAGCTAGCTCGAAAAGGTAAAAATACAAAAGCTATAACGTGGGGGGGGAGGCACTCAGGCCCCACTGCTCGCAGCCTATCCCCGTGAGAAAATTCTAAGGTTTAGTTTGAGATCATACAACAACAACATCTGACATTTAGGATTATCAAGGAAATAATGTGAACCAATAGAACCATTTAGGATTTGCTACAAGATCAGCATATTCACAGTATCATAATTATACAGAGGATCTTTTTTATGAGTTGGAGATAAAACTCTCTGTAACAGCTTCCGTAACATCGCCGCGGCACAGAGGGCATACACTGTAAGCACCAGTAGTAGCAGAGAAAGAGAAAATCAAGTTCGAGGAGCCATGTTAAAACACTTTATATATATATATATATATATATATATATAAAGAACAGGAGGGCTACAGAGAATATGAAGTAAAATACCCATGAATTTCTTTGAGCCATTTATCGACACAGGCCATGTGATATTCATGGTGGCAGGGAAGTATTCGCACCACGTCTCCATCCTCATAATCAGCCAGGCAGATGTAACATCTGTAAAACAACAGTATGTACAGAATCAGGGAGTGAGCATATAAGTGTGAAAGAGACACTACATAGAAACCCCTTTCCCATTTCATCAGCAGCATGTTTCAGTGCATAATTAGTTGAAGTGAGAAATCTGTTCGATGACAAATTGAAAATTAGAGGATAGATCAACCAGCCATGTAAAAATTGCAGATGAACATCCTAAACATGTTTCACATTGTGAATTAGCAATCTTTTGTAACAGCTCAAAGTTTCTCTCGTACTAAATATCTACAGTGAAAGAGAGATCACCGATTGCTCTTGCCTGCATGGCAGTCGAACATACATAGCAATCTCAAATTTAATAAACATGTAGTGATCAAAGGTAAATACCAACATTATATTCATGGGATAGATAAAATTTCAGTGAAGCCAAAATATTGGATACTAGCAGTTGGAATCAGCTGCTTGATTAAATATTCATAATTCCCCACATGAAGCAAGAGACAGGATCATCTGTGTTGACGGAATGCAAGCCCAAATATATTGTGGATCTGATCGTCGATAGATCTTGGAGATACTGGAACATGTTTCGAGAACTAGAATGAAAACTATAATATTAGTCCTAATTTAGTTTCACAGACTGCATCTCGTGCATAATCAGCACAGGGATCTGAAAATAGTAGCATAGAGCATCGTACACATTTAATGCTAAATATGGTAGTGTAATGGTTCTAATTTTCCAGGGACAACAATATGAACAGATGAAAATGCTTACTGTTCCACATCATTTTTGCTCAAAGCAGTGTCGAGTTTTTTGTGAATCTTTGATGGCAAGGAGTTGACAACTGATTCCAGTGCTGGGACTGAGACCACAGAAAGTGACAGTGATCCAGGCTGGCGATGAATTTCATCCAAAACCTGCAGAGTAATCATGTCAATGTAAGGAACAAAGCCGATAAAAGACCATGAACTGTAATACTTAGCAATAAGTTTCTCCATTGCATTTAGATATTTCTTGGCATCATCACCTACATACTATAAAGAACTTTAGCACCAGTGATAAGCTTAGTTTCATAACCCGTTCAGTTTCTTCATCCATAAATATTCTTCTGAGGGCAATGAAGAATCAGCAATACTAAACAAACAATACAAAAATAAATGATATCAGATATAGTAGCCTAAACTCAATAAACATTTCAAGCAAGAAGGCAGCAAGTAAAACTAGGGGCACATAGTCCGTTCATCGTACTACATCGATTAGGATGAACATGTTACAGAAGTAGTACCATGTGCACCATAACAATAGATAAAACTGTCAATTGCAGGCAGATTCTTTTTTCTATAATAGAAAAGAAGAAAGGAGATGACTCTGCCCCCTCTCCAATTTTCTAAAAATAGGAAACATACAACCGTCTAATTCACTTGAAGTGCGAACCTCAATCTTGAACTACATCTGCAGTGATTTCCTTCAAAAATAAATATAGGCATCTTTGACATTAAAAAATAACTTTTAATATTGTCCATCATGATTTTTTTTTTTTTTTTTTTTGAACTGGAGATGGAAAATATCAGCTCCATTTTAAATACAAAAGCTTATATACTCAAAATTTGGTAACATCTCTCAACCATGGCTAAAATCCAAATTAATGTTGAAGCCTATATCGGAGTACAAGCTTGAAAGTGAAGTTAGTTAATGGAATAAATACATGAGTGATCATGAGCATTCAAACTTCAAGAAGTTTAGAGAATGTGCTTAACAAAAAGCTAACCACTTGAATATATAGGAGGAGAGCTGAAACAAAAATACCCACCTCAAATAAAGCTTCAGCTAACACAAAAATTCGTGCAATACTGGCTCGGGTGCTCGACACTTCAGTCATTAACAATGTGCAAGAGCATGTGCCATCTTGGTGGAGACCTGATGGACAGGAAGATGCTTGTCCATCATTATTATTAGATCCAGAATGAAGACGCTCCCTTATCTGCACTGAGGAAATTTTTAAGTCCAAATAACTTAAGATATGTACTTGATTGAAAACTTCAGATGCATGCATTAATGATAAGGAAAGGGTTGAAGCTTTGTACCTAGAACCATAGTATCTAAAAATATTGCCAAACAAATAAAAAGGCAAATATTGAACAACTACAAGAAAAGATATTCTGCAAATAAAAGAAACAACATCAACAAAAGTATTAAATCACATCATTAATTCCATAATGTCCTCAAAGTTGGTGACCCATGAAGTTATTGAAAAAAGAACCTTGATAATGTCGAGAAGCATGCTGTTAAGTGTAAAGGATAGAAACTTACCTTAAGCAAAGGAAACTAACATGTGACAACTTGAAATAGAACTTAATAAAAGATCACCTCAGATCTCGTATGCCAACTGACTCCATTTAGTCCATGGTGTCTCTGCCGTAAGTATAATGAATCATCTTCAACCCCATCTCTAAAAGCATGACCATCAATGTCTAGTAGCCACCTGTCCTGATATCCTAGACCATTATTCTCTGAAATTGAAGATAGTGTTGCCGAGTCAACAGTCATGGAACTGTGTCTAGAAAAGGCATCCCAGAAATGTCTTCTAGTATTCCTCCGTGACTCGCTACTAATTTCCTCCCCAGAGCCACTGGGAACATCAGAAGAGACACTGACCAAATCAACATGAAGTAGACTTCCATTTCTCTGCTCACCTGATCCAGTTGATGTTTGGGCATCTGAACCAGAAGAGGTTGCACCTAGATGATCTTCACTTGAAAAATGCAAAGTTGAGGATAACCTTGGAATAACAGAAACGTAATCCGTATTGGTACCGTGGTTTCCCACAACATCATCTGAGGGGTTAACAATCTCATTTGCATGTAAATCTCCAAGCTCAGGTTGATGTATGCTACGTGAGAAACTTGGCGAGCTATGGGAACTACCATTTGCACAATTAGCAACCTCTGATACCGTTGCTAAAGCGGCATCAACATTATCAACTGGTTTCCTCGAGGTACTTGGTAGACCATAAGTCCTCTCAGGTTGGAACATCTCCAGGCAAGAGGTTTCCGAGCCGTCCCAATTGATGCCATTATTGCTTTGATTATTTCTCATGTTTTCATTGGTGGAGCTAGAAGGCCTATGGTCTTGTGAAAAGTTTAATGAAGACTCCTTGACTGAGATCTGGATATTAGAATTTAATACAGAACCATCCAGTCTTGCTTGACTGACTGATTTCTCCGTTGGCATATCTTCAATCTGCTAACAAGAATGCCATCAAGAAAACCTTTATAGCCTGTTAACATCAACCTATTTAAACCATAGGCTAGAAATGTAGAAAACATATGAGTAATGCCCTTATGAATGGATATAAGTTTTGAATAACCACAAAAAGCAAAACAATAGAGACACAAAAAGATATTACAACAGACACAAAAATGCACCAACGGCATTCATTGTCAAATATACTGGATAGGAAATGTATGCTCAAATGATGTCAATACTCTTAAAAGTAACAGTAAGGTTTTCTGGATTGAGAAATAATTTCTTTTCTTATAGCTTCCACCACATTTTGGTGAAAGTGCAGAACTTCTTTTACTAAAAAAACAATCCAATTTGTTGTTTGGCAAGTTAAAGATATCATAATTTTGACTTTGAATGGAAACTCTCATGTGATTCAATGTCATGTTTAGGAGTCAAGGAACCAAGAATCTTGTCTTCAGATAGATCTTCTAGAAGTTAAAAGACTGTTGTCTCTCAGAAAAAAAAAAAAAAAAAAAGGGTGTAACCAGTGCACGAGGCTCCCGCCAATGTGGGGCCTCAGAAAATCAACAAACTTAAATTTAACTAAAAATGTTTACCTCATCCAAATTTACCACTTACATAATTACCACCCTGACCATTTGGAATCACAAATTTTGTACCTTGGAGGATGACATAATATGCCTCCTTGGTCCAATATACAGAATTACACGAGCAGGGTGCTTCTTTCTATAAGAAAATGCCCAACCTCAAAAGTCTTGTTATTATCTCTAAGCAGAGGCACAAAGCATTTTTGAGCACATATCAACTTGTCTATCCAATATTCGAAGGGTGCTCATTCTCATCATGAGTCACCATGTTTGTGTAACCACCTTAGGTCACCATCCCATCCATCCTCTTAGAAGTCATTAACCATGAGGATTTCCAGATTACTAGAATATGCTGACTCAGCAAACCGAGCAAAAAAAGATTAGAGCTTAATAAGAGACAAGGACTGCAGACCAATAAGACTCCTTGAAAGATATCACAACACCAATCATTTCAGGCCTCAATGAATCAAAGATCCACTTTCCCGGAGATAATCCTAATCTTTCATATCTAAAAAACTTGCATTATTACACTATCAACATCGTATCATTATGCTAATCGAACGAGACAGAAAAGCATAAATAAATAAACACATACATACATACATACATACATATAATAACCATCGTGGGAAAAAAAAACGACAACAAAACGAATACCTAACCATCTCCCCAACCAAGAAACCAAGAAATCCAGTACGGCTAATGGCTATCGAGACAAGCAATCAACCCCAAAGAACTAAATCGTGATCGTTGAATTAGGACCTGAGAGGAGCCGGAGGAGGAGGTGGAGGCGGCAGAGACGGCCGCGGCTCCGCCGCAGAGGAAGGCGGCGAGCCCGAGCCTCGGCCGGCGTCGCGGCCGGTGGCGCGGCAACCGCGGGGCCATGCGACTGCTTCCTGAACCCATCGCTTGATTCAGAGCGAAAGGAGGAGGCCGAGGAGAAGCGGAGGGAAGGAAGAAGAAGGCCAGTTATGGACGCGGCCTTCAAATAGTTTCGCCCCCTTCTTATTGTCCACAAACAACAAAAAGAGAAATGGAAATAAATAATAATAACAACAACATATATTTGTTCAAAAAAAAAAAGGAGCCAATTTGGGGATTACATTACCCTCCAATAAGAGGTGACATCACCCCTGATACTTTTCGAGGATGATTCAACCCATGCACGTTTATACAATAATGATTTGAACTCTCATAATTGCTATATTATATTTTATTATATTTAAGTTTAATTTAGTACATTTAAGTTTAATATAGTCATTATAAATTTTTTTCCCTAAAATAATGTAATTTGTGTTTTTGCCCAAAAATATATTCAAAGAACTTCCTTATGGCTATTAATCACCTTATAAAAATTAAGAAAATTAAATTTGATTTAGTCAAGTTTAGATCAATTTTTATGAATAAAAACTTAATTCACAATTTAAATTTACTCAATTTTCTCGAAATGAGTCAAGGAAAAAAAGGTGGCAATAAATTCAAACGGGATATAATTTCAGAAGATTAAAAAAAGTAGAGGCTGAGAATTAGTCCATACAAAAAAAAAAAAAAATCATACTTATATACAAATATATTAAACATATAGAATATGACATCTTTTCATGATAATTATGATGAAAATAGGAAAAGAAAATGATGATAATAAATAATGTAAGATGATAACAGAATAATTGGGATGAATTTTTTAAAAAAATTATATTTGAGATTTTTTTTACAACATCTCAACTTTTAAGAATTCTCGCCAAACATTTCTTATAGAGTAAAAATATAATTTTACCCCAAGCTCTCATCCTATCTATCTCCACCTCTATCCTTGCGCATTCTTTCTTTATCCCATCAAATTTATTGTTATCTTTCCAAATCTCGTTTACCCCTATCAAATTTTGCTAGTTTTGTTCTTACTTGTCTTCTTCTCTGTGCTCCTCGTACGAGGAAGGAGGTTTGATAAAAAAATCAATAATTTTAAAAAAATATATATCTAAAAATAAACTAGAACAATAATTATAATAAAAACATTTAACTATGGTAAATAGTTTGTTGCCACCTGTGTAAACAATGATAATCTCCTCATATCCTAATCTTAATTTACGCATAAAATTCTTTCTCTCAATCATTTAGCCTCTCCAAGTCACACATCTCACCTATTATGTAGTCATAAATTTTAGTTAATATGACTCCTGATTTAACATCTACAAACATGGAGTTGATCGGAAAGATTCAAGGCAAAGTAAAAGCCAGCAGAGCTGTGACTGCTAGGTTTGACCTTCAGATACCAACCCAGTACAAAAGCTCATCGGCAGAGCTATGACTCTGGGGAGAAGAAGATGCATCCTCCCCAGCCTTCACCACACGGCGGTCCTCCCCCCACTGGGGGTCCTCCACCTCCGGGGCCAGGCGGGCCTCCGCCTCAGCCACCACACGCACCGCCGCCGCCCGGCCCTCCGGCTCCGCCTCGTGGTCCACCGCACCCTTGAACAGTCACCTACATCACGTGATGCCACGTCGATGCACGTACTCTGCCATGCATGAATGGAGTAGGTTGATATATACATAAATAAGTGCACTGCGGACTTGCTTATGAAATAAATATATTGTATATGTTTATGTAATTAGTGTCTTCATTACAATCTTTGTTTTATATGATGGAATGAGTTGATGTGATTTAAGATGTCTTGGATGAATTAAAATGTTTGTGTCTATAAAAAACCTACACAGATTAATTTTTGAAGGAATAATCTTTTCTTTTTATCAAATAATAATTAAATATTAATCACAATTAGAAGAGATTAATCTGAGTTTTCTTTGTTGGGATTAATATTAATCGAGGAATATTCGTGGAAGTATTTGAATTTTGAATGAGTTCGGTTCGGCACTTCAGACCTGTGAGGGTTACAACCACTCTCCTAACTGAGATGCTCCCCTTCGTCCATCGTTATGGTCTTTCTAGATTCTTCCATTGTCGCTGCCTCGTAGACCTTCTCTTCTCCTCCTCCTACTCTACCGCTGTGGACCTTGTCCCATCCCCCAACCCTCACCCCTTGGTCGAGTACCTCGTGAACGGTGCTCTACCGTCGAGGCATCCAAGGCCATCGAGGCCGTTGCGCGCCTCACATCCACGGAGAAGTTTGACGTCGTCCTTAGTTTCCTGAGATCCCATGGCTCCGTTGACTCTTATGTTGGGAATGGAGGAGCAAGGAAAAAACAGAATACTACGATACGGGTAAAAAAAATCCTTTCGACTCAAGAAAACTGATGTAGTATTTAAAAAATAGGAGGATTGATAAGAACACTTACAAGATACCAAATGCACACCCTCTCTATATCCCTTGGTTCATAAACTACGATCCTATTTATAGGACCTAGTGACAACTACCCTATAACTACTAGATTGAGGTAGTTATTGAAACCACCTTATAACTACTAGATTATGACTGAGGTGATTATTGAAATCGTCCTGTAACCACTAGATCATGATTGAGGTAGTTATTGAAATCACTTTGTAACTACCTAGATAACTATGAATCAAATCTCAACACTCCCCCTTGATTCATAGTTGCATATACCGATTTGCAACATGAAATAAACATGCTTTTGAACCGGAAGCGATTTGATAAGGATATCTGCAACTTATTCATTCGTTCCACAATACTTCGTTGTTATAGCTCTACTTGCCTGAAGTACTCTTTCGATCATCTAAAACTCCTGCACAATCACTATTAGTGAAACTAAATAATTTGCATTTAAACTTTGTTTTGAATACCCATTTTAATCCAATAGATTTCTTTTCTTTCGATAGATCCATTAGCTCCCAAGTTTCGTTCTTCTCAATTGACTTGATTTCCTCTCTTTTAATTGCTTCCTCAAAAGTTATTGGATTTGAAATAAATAAAGCAAATGTTGAGTTATAAATTTCTATCAGTGATCTGAAATTTCTTGGAGGGGTTTCATCTGAGGAATCAGAATTTGAACTGCTATTGGGTGAGGTTGACGATGAACTTGTTGGAGCAGGATCTGTCATTTGATTCTGCGGAATGTCTAGTTCTACCGGAATCTACATTTGTGTTCCACCTTTATTGATCTCCCAATTCTAACTTGTCCTTTCATCAAACATAACATTTCTGTTAATAATAACTTTGCCACTAACAGGATTATATAATCTATATGCTTTCGATTGTAAGGAATAACCAATTAAGATGCATTTTTCAAATTTTTCATCAAGAATTCACCAAAGCATAAGCAATACAACCAAAAATTCTTAGATGTCTAACACTTGGTTTCATACCATACCAAGCCTCAAAAGGAGTTCGATTTATAATAGCCTTTGTTGGTGAAATATTCAACAAATAAACTGCTGTTGCAACTGCTTCTGCCCAAAACTCATTTGGAAGATATTTTCCTTTAAGCAAACTTCTTGTCATTTCACATTCTTATGTTTAGCTATAGCTCTAGTGTATATGGTGTTGTCAATTTTCTGTGAATACCATTTTCTTCACAAAAAAAATTAAACTCATTAGATAAAAATTCACCACCTCTATCTGTCCGAAGTGTCTTTATATATCTACCACTTTGCCTTTCAACAAGTGCCTTAAACTTTCGAAAATTATCAAATGTTTCAGATTTCAATTTCAAAAAATATACCCACTCATGAGACTATAATCATCCGTAAATAATAAAAAATATTAACTTCCACCAAATGATTTTGTATTCATAAGTCCACATAAATCAGCATGAATTAATTCAAGACAATTAGATGCTCTCCGTGTTTTTATCAATAGAAAATAGTTTTTTACTTTGTTTGCCATAAATGCATCATTCACATACATCAAGTGTATTAATCTTGGGTAATCCAAAAATCATTCATTTTTGACTTAATAACCTTAAACCCTTAATGTTAAGATGTCCATATCTTAAATGTCATAAACTAAACTCATTCTTTTTAGTTGCGGCAAGTGCATGCCTCTCAATATTTAACACATCAAGTGGAAACATCTTGTTTTGTGTCATGCAAATATTTACTATAATCAAACCAGATTTTTTATCATTAATAGTACATGAACCATCATTAAATATTACTGAATATCCATCATCTACTAATTGTCTAACACTCAACAAGTTATATGATAAAGTAGGAATAAAGAAAACATTATCAAGGTATTTTACCTTCCCTTGATTTGTCTTCACCTCAATTGTTCCTTTGTCTTCCACTTGGATTTGCTTGTTATCTCCAAGTTTAACATTCAACTTGTGAGTTTCATTAATAACTATAAATATTGATTTTATGATTGACATATGATTAGAGCATCCACTATCCAGAAACCAAATATCATTTGAGATATTATGAACTTGTGAATGAGTAATAAATAACATACTATTTTCTTCATTTTTCTCTACATAGCTTTGCTTTTCTCTTTTCCAACAATCTGCCCTTCATGTGATCAAATTTGTTATAATAGTGACATTGAATTATACTCTTGTAATTTCTTTGATCATAATTTGATTGTCTTTGTTCATCATGCCCATCAAAGTGTCCTCTTCCTCTTCCATTTCCTCTACCACAAAATTCTTGTCTGTCACATCCTCTTCCTGCTGATTTTTTGTCTTCTTTTGAAATAGAAGACTTCCCCTTAACCTGAAATATTTTTTCTTCACTTTTTTCAAGTGACCTGTTCAACCTTACTTCATGTGCTTGCAAGGAACCCATTAGTTCATCAAATGAACATGTAGATAAATCTTTTGATTCCTCAATTGCGGCAATAACATGATCAAATTTCGGAGTTAAACTTCTCAAAGCTTTTGCAACAATTATATTATCAGAAAGATATTCACCATAAGATTTCATTTGACTAACAATTTCAATCATTCGAGAAAGAAAATCTTATACCGATTCATTGCTTTTCATGAATAAAATTTCAAACTCACGACGGAGGGTTTGAAGTTTTACCATAATCACCCTTGATAAGCCTTGAAATTTATTTTGAAGTATCAACCAAGCTTGCTTTGAGGTTATCACTACCGCAATTCTTGAGAAAATCGTCTCATGTACAGCTTGTTGAATGAAGAACAATACCTTTGAGTCCTTTCTATTCTCCCTCAGCCTGATTTCATTATCTGATTCTGCATATTCATTCTCTATTAAGTCCCAAAGATCTTGAGACTTGAATAGAGTCTTAATCTTGATGCTCCAAAATTCATAGCTTTTGCCCGAGAAGTGAGTCCTTTGTATTCTCTCTCAGCCTGATTTCATTATCTGAATCTGTATATTCATTCTCTATTAAGTCCCAAAGATCTTGAGACTTGAATAGAGTCTTAATCTTGATGCTCCAAATTCATAGCTTTTGCTCGAGAAGTGAGTCCTTTGTATTCTCTCTCAGCCTGATTTCATTATCTGAATCTGCATATTCATTCTCTATTAAGTCCCAAAGATCTTGAGATTTGAATAGAGTCTTAATCTTGATGCTCCAAGATTCATAACTTTTGCCCGAGAAGATGGGGATAAGGGGTTGAGATATGGAATTGACATTGGAAGCCATAATAGAATCATTTCGACTCAAGAAAACTGATATAGTATTTAAAAAATCCTTTCGACTCGAGAAAACTGATATAGGATAAGAACACTTACAAGATACCAAATGCACACACTCTCTATATCCCTTGCTTCATAAACTACGATCTTATTTATAGGGCCTAATGACAACCACTAGATCATGATTAAGATTGTTATTAAAATCATTCTGTAACTACCTAGATAACTATGAATCAAATCTAAACGTTTACCTCATAAATATCTTTTCACTTAAACCCACGTACTCTGCGACGTGAAGAAGAATCTGGCCCAAAGTTCCGGTCCTCAGCGATATGGGCTCTTCGGACCCCGAACTTATCCGGATCGTCATGACTCACCCCTGCCGCATGGTCAAGCTAAGCATCGGTTCACTCCTTTCCATATTGGAGATGTGGGGAAAACTCATTGGATGAAGGAAGCTCCTCCTCAAGCAAATGAAGACGAAAGCATTGTTTCTGAGCTGCGGCATCGAGAAGATGTGTTACTTCCTAATCCGTCGTTCACAAGGGAGGAGTGCGGCATCACCGACGATAGGACATCGCTCACAGTGAAAAGGCGCCCACTTTTCGTCCTCCAACCTCGGGAATCGCCCCGGAGTGCCCCGACAGTCCAGGATGTTCCTGTGGACCCTTGTCGTTCTCCACAAAAAAGAAATCGGAGGCTGTAATCAGGCTCATGACAAGCGTCGGATAGTCGGAGTCGGAGTTCTCGTATGCATTCAGAAGGGTGCCGACCATGTGGTGTTTATCCAAAAACGAGTTGCAGAGAAAGATGGAATTTTTGGTCAAGAAAGTTGAATATACAGCATCCCACATTGCCCGCCATCCAATACTGTTATTTAGTTTGAAGAACAGGATGATACCTCGGTATCGTGTGATGGAAAATTGCAAGTCTAAAGGATTGCATAGGGGACACTGCAAGCACTATACCATCTTTAGTTTATCGGAAAATGTATTTATGCAGAAGATTGTTCTCATCGACAAAGAAAAAGGACCTGAGCTGCTTGACATCTATGTAAGTACCTGAGATGATCCCACCACATTGGTATTCTGAAGATATCATGGATGGGGCTCATTTGAAGTCCTTTTCAGGTATGAGATATTTCTTATCTTCAACAGCTAGATAAGCAGTGATTCTGAACATTCTAATTGGTTGCTCCGAAGTTTATCGCTTATATGTATACATATAAGTAGAAGAGAGATTGCTTCCCTAATCCAATCCATGCTCCTTATTAGGGGGTTGTACCAAGACATACATTCTGATCAACTGTTTGTGATGTTAATTAATTGATCATCTTTCTTGCATGAACGTTTTTTAGACCATTGATTTGTTATCATTATGATAAATGCTAAAGAATTGTCCAAATCATATGAATTTTGATATCTACATATTTGGATATAATAATCATGCACACCAGAGTGGATCTTGGGTTAGAGTATAAATGATTGATTCTGAAATGATAGGAAGTTGAATGACCTTTGAGTGATAAAATTATGTTTGACTAATCTGAATTATTAAAGCCACACTTCTCAGTTTCTGAAATATACTGTCATCGAACTCGATCATACTCACTAACATGAAGAAGCAAATAATTCAAATCAAAGCTAACCATGAAAAGCGGCAAATCGATATGTAAAACATTTATTTTTGTTGTTGTTGTTAACTTTAGCTCTTATTGTCGTCCTAGTTTCTTACACTATTTGCATCACTAGTATTTAAGTCATGGTATTTGTGCATTTCTTTAGAAAGTTAATTCTATGAGAATTACAAATCACAAGGCTAACCTTTTTAGCACTGAAGTGACAATTATCACTGTGCTCAGTAATTGACATGAAATTATCTTTAATATCACTGTTCAGATAAGTATTCCCTAATTATCTTATCAATGTATGACTTGTCATGTGGAATTTGGATCCAATTCTAATGGTGGCACAATAGGAACTCATTCTTGCAACTGAAGTTCCTTGTTTTGTGCATGAGTAGAATTTCCAGGGAAATTTTCCTTTGGTTTCAAACTCAGAGGCTTCGTTTTATAATTTTTTGAACCCCCTAAGGACTAGATTATTAAATTTGCTTTCTAAGCTTAATTACATGAAGTTCTTCCTCTTGTCCAGGGTTATGAAATTGCTGCAGTCTTACATCAATTAATTGTTGCTACAACAATGCTGAAAGAAGCTAAGCGATGTGAGTTGCAACGACACTTAGAGAGAGGAAAGATTTGTACATTCTTCAATTGTTGCCCCAGATTTTGCACAAAGATAATTTCATCCTCATCCAATTACTAGGTGTGGAGATGGCCGGACTTGTTCGATTTGTAATAGGTACTTCCGAAGCTAAAGGCAGAGTATATGTCGTGCTGTCTGCAAATTCATCAGGTATACTATGAGACTGTGATGTCCAACTTGACAACAACTGTTTGCTGCCATGTTTTTGTAGGATTGTATGAATGATTTTATTCTGTGAGCTTCTTTTTGGATTGGAAAACCCTGTCTGAGATGGATACATAGTCTTTCTCACCAGCAGTACGCCAGTGGTCATATATCGTTTCACCAAAAACACGAACGAGCATTTGCTGTTCTACTTTGGGTTTTCATCGACATCATCTGATAGCAATCCTTGCACAAAACATGTGATGATAGGTGGTTCTACGACACATGGACGCTCAATGTTGTGGTCATCGCCGTTCGTGTTTGATTTCAACACAAATTTATTTAACCGAACTGTACTGTTATACTGAAATAATATATTAAAACTTTATGTGGGCATTTAACATCAAGGGATCCGTGGCGCAATGGTAGCGCGTCTGACTCCAGATCAGAAGGTTGCGTGTTCGATTCACGTCGGGTTCAAGTCTCAACAAAAGTCAATTGATTTCTTTTTTTTTTCCAGGATAATTTGTTTTTAACGTTCGATCTTTTGGTTTGATAATTTTTGTGTTGCCATTGTAACATCACTGGATCCGTGGCGCAATGGTAGCGCGTCTGACTCCAGATCAGAAGGTTGCGTGTTCGATTCACGTCGGGTTCAAGTCTCAACAAAAGTCAATTGATTTCTTTTTTTTTTCCAGGATAATTTGTTTTTAACATTCGATCTTTTGGTTTGATAATTTTTGTGTTGCCATTGTAACATCGCTGGATCCTTGGCGCAATGGTAGCGCGTCTGACTCTAGATCAGAAGGTTACGTGTTCGATTTATGTTGGGTTCAAATCTCACCAAAATCAATTGATTTCTGATTTTTTCCAGGACAGTTCAATCTTTTGGTTTGATAAGTTTTATGTTGGCATGAAACATTACCGGATCCGTGGCGCAATGGTAGCGCGTCTGACTCCAGATCAGAAGGTTGCGTGTTCGATTCACGTCGGGTTCAAAAGTCAATCATTTTTCGTTTTTTCCACGACAATTTGTTTTTAACGTTCGATCATCGAGTCTAAAAGGCTCAATCTTCGTGGCGGATTGAATTCATGAAGAACACATATAAATGTGTCGTGGAAAAGGTTGGATGAGGCGCTGTTTTGGTTGTTTGTTTTTAACCTTTCTATAGTTTCCTTTCTGCTTCGTTCGCGATGTCATAGTGATGCCATTACTTATCTATAGCGTCAAAGACTTTGGTATTTGGTCAAATATGCTATTGTGTTTTGCTTTCAGAATTATGTGTTGCTATCAGTGGTTATGCTTTTATTTTGGTTTTTGGATTTGGGATTTGCTTAGTATATTTATGAAGAAGAGGAACACGACGGGTTCGTGTTGGAATATCAATGTTGTTTCTTCTTGGAATTTGGTTGGTTTCTCGTAGATTGTTGCTAAAAGATTCGAGTTTGATGTTTCTTTGTTTCTGTCGCGCCTTAGTCGGGGCAGAGAGTGAATCCTTAGGAGGATGAAAATATGTTTGTTCATCGTTGCTGAAGATTCGATTATGGTGTTCTTTGATTTGATCTGCCTGTTGGAATTAGTTATGTAATCAAGGTTCTGCTCTACTCGTCCTTTCTGAACCCTATTCCTGCTTTTTCTTTCCTAATGCCTCAATGATGTGGTCTAATTCCTTAATCGAAATTAGGGTTCTTGGCATTCGGTGCGATGTTCTAGTGTCTAGTTTTGGAAGCTTTGTGATGCCAGTTTTAGGGTTTCCGAAGAATATGTGAAGTGTTTATCTACATTGGTTTAATTGAAAAGGTGCGTTGGAATTTAACATTGGTTGCATGCTTGAATCAGAGTTTTTGTCCTTTAATGTGAGCGACAAAGACTCGGGTTTTTCCTTGCTTTTCGTTTTCTTCCCCCCTTTCCTTTGCTTGTTGGTATTAGACGGATAATCAAAATTTTGCTTGAGTTGTACTTTTGATGTTTTGTTCTGCTTCATTAGTTGTATGATTAAAGTGCTGCTCTACTTGTCCTCTCTGTAGTCCATTTCTGCTTGTTCTTTCCTGATGCCTCAACCATGTGGTCTAATTCCTGCATCAAAATTAGGGTTCTTAGCGTTTGGTGCAATATTCAAGTATCTAGTTTTGTAAGGTTTGTGATGCCAAATTTTACTTGTCAAGTGAGAATGAAGAATTTCCAAAGTGTTGTCTACATTTGATTAATGCAAAAGGTGCATTGGATTTCACTCTTAGTTTGCATGCTTGAATCAGAGTTCTGTCCTCAACTTGACTGGCAAAGATTTAGGTTGTTTTTGCTTGTTGGCATTAGTTGTTTAATCAAAGTTCTCTGAGCTGTACTTACAATGTTTTTTGGTGTCTCCCGATGATGGTGTCTTGTTCATTATAATGTCAAATTAAGACTTTGGTTTTTTTGTGAGATATGCTAATTTATTACCATCTGGACATATGCAATGCTACTTTTTGATGCTTCTAAAGCTTGTTTCATCTTCAGCTCAGCATCTTAGATAAAAAGATTCCGATATGTCTTAACTTGATGGTTGGGAAGGGTGGCACTAAAATATACTTTTATAGTTGTGGAACTGATCATAATTCCATCTTCTTTGCATGTCTCTACCAATATTTTTCTACAGGTAAGGTGAATGTCATTCCATGAAGGGTGCTGGCTCTGCTGTTGACGGTGGCTTCTAAATGAACTTTGGTGAAATTGTCCTGAAGCCCAAAGCATTAGCAGATCTTGATATTTGTGTTTTTATGAGGTACGTTACAGATTCATGAAATCTATACTTTTGTTTTGTTTACAGAAGTTTGCGTAAGGTTTGGTGTATGATTATCCTCGATGAATGTCCTTTCAGGTTCTCACATCTGTGTAGCTTATGTTGGTTGAGATTCTTAATGAGAATTTATTGTATCGGTGAAGTCTAGAAAACGAGTTATGACAGAAAATGATGGTTATTTAGGGATGAATCTTCCAGACTAATCTACTGATCGGTAAAACCCAATATTTACATGCTTGCAACACTTCAAAAACTTTTTTATGTGGCATTATGTGATAAATCCACCTGTGAAACTTGTGGAGATTGGAATTTCCATAATGTTTATATATTTTTTGGTTGCTGATGAACCCCAGAAGAAAGATTTATTCCCATGAATGAAATGCTACTAGTTTACCTTCTAGGTTAAAAGTGAGTAAGTTTATTGTCAAAAGAAATCATATTGCTCAATCCATAGGCATGCTCATATTCGATATCCCTGTCAAGCACAGACTTTTTTCTTTAGTTTTTTTAACTGTTAAGGTGTGATATTTCAGCAATCCTTGGTGGTGGTGGTGGTGGTGGCGGCGGTCAAAGTTGAGAACATGGCCAATTTGGACAGTGGTCCATCTGATTCATCTCTATCCTGGTGGCTATATTCATCAAGCAATCTGTGACTTTTTGCAAATCTACTTTTTTCTAAAAGTTGAAAATAAGCTCCAATTGGACCAGCATCCTTTGACTTTTTGGGAGAGACGTTTTCTGAATTCTACACTTCTTTTTCAGTGATGAAGATGATGGCGCATGATGATGTATGTGCAGGAGAAGCTGCAGGAAGCATGTGATATGAACTAACAGAAGAAGACAATCTATCCATCCACCCTCATGAAGCAGGTGACGATCATCCCTTTCTTCTCATCTCTTGTTTTGGATCAACTTGCAGGTGCAAAAGCCATCTCAACCTACTGATACTGTGAACTTGTGTATAATTCCACTTCTCAGAAACGGAAAGAAGCAATGAACAAATCCAAGACAAGTCGATGCTGATGATCAAACGATCTCAATGTGTATATGGAAGATTCCACTGGCTTTGGTCAATCAAAATTCAAAGGTCCAGTGGAGCATTCAGAGCCCTTGATGGACAACTACTACAATAATGCATAGGAGATCACAAAAACAAGTTGAAACACTTGTCACCTCCAAGAAATCTCGGACAAGTGGATGCTGGTGACCAATCCAGTTTGTGCATCTCGGTGGCCAAAGCATATTTGCTGATGACAGTGTAAGCATACAAATCTGTAATTATGCTAAGTCAATAATGCGGAATTAACCTATATGCCAGGATTTGAAATCAATACATAGATCAAATTATACGATGCGTACCTTTTGAAGCCATCCGTTCAGAGATCTTGTTTGATCTGCTCAGCACCGTGATCCAAGATTGCTGCAGGCTCCGTCTTTAATCCGATCGCGCTGCGGAATCTGCAGGGAGTGCGAAGAGTAGACCCTTTCTCCTCTCTTCCTATCCTTTCACAGGATCACTCAGAGTGATGGATTTGGGGAGAGGGTTTTGGGGAGAGAGTCGAGGAGAATAACTGAATTCCTCAACGGAGAGATGCGACGTTATAACGCTCTAACACACTTAGAGATCCTGTCCGGCGAGAGCAGAGGGTCTACGATATCTCCGAGGAATCGTTTCGTAGTGGACTTAGTCTTGGCTAAAATATCGCAACGGAACCCAATTCTATTATATATCTTATTCAATAAAAGGGTCACATATTCTAACATTCTCCCACTTGGCCCATTAATTGATTGATAAGATATAAAAGAGATACAAAATCAAAACAAACAAAACAAAATTTGTTTGAAAACAATTTTACCTAATTGGATTCCAAAAATTTTGAAAAGCATTTTATACATGGCCATGTTTTAAAAATAAGCCAATAAGTCCAATAATCATAATAATACTATATTAAGTCCAACTATCAATGCGAGTCATAGCGGTTGTATTTCATCAATGTCATACTCCCTTCTATGTACCACAACATTGTTAGTCTTTCCTAACATAGTCCATAATGACCCCTGTAATTTGTCTTGTCAAGACAATCCTGTTAGTACATTCAACCATAATATGCATAAACATAAATGTAAATAGGATAGCAGAAACAGATAACTTTAATTAAGTTAAAATGTCAATAATAGCATCCACATAAACATTCATCACCATATCCTTTATGACTTGCTCACAAGCCCCATTCTAAGAACATGTTCTTTGAATATTTTGCACTGTAAGGCTTTTGTCAATGGATCAACAATCATCATAGTGGTGCTCAAGTTCTCAACTGACACTTGCTGTTTCTGGACTCTTTCTCTAACCACCAAGTACTTTAACTCAATGTGCTTGGAACCACTAGAGTACTTGCCATTCTTAGAGAAGAAAACTGCTGCGGTGTTATCACAAAATATCTTCAGCGGCTTGGCAATTGAGTCGACCACACCAAGTCCTGAGATAAAATTTCGCAGCCATAAAGCTTGATTTGTAGCCTCAAAGCATGCCACAAATTCAGCTTCCATTGTTGATGATGCAATAAGCGATTGCTTTGCACTTTTCCAAGAGATTGCCCCACCAGCTAACATAAATACAAATCCTGAAGTGGACTTCCTACTGTCGAGGCAATTTACAAAATCAGCATCTGAATATCCAGTTACTTCAAGCTGATCAGATCTCCTGTATGTGAGCATATAATCTTTTGTCCCTTGTAGATATCTCATTACTTTCTTTGCAGCTTTCCAATGTTCCATTCCTGGGTTGCTTTGATATCTTCCCAGCATTGCAACTGCAAAACTGATATCTGGTCTTGTACAGGTTTGAGCATATAGTAGACTTCCAACTGCGCATCCATAAGAAATATTCTTCATTTGATTCTTTTCTAAGTCATTTCTAGGACACTGGTTTTGACTGAATTTTTCACCTTTAGTAATAGGCACATCATTGGTTGAGCAAAGCTGCATATTAAATCTCTCCAAGATACGATCAATATATCCTTTCTGAGACAATCCTAATAATCCTTGAGATCTATCCCTGAATATCTCAATGCCAATGACATAGGATGCCTCATTCATATCAACCATCTTAAAGTTCTTGTTGAGAAATATCTTGGTTTCGTGCAATAAACCAAGATCACTACTGGCAAGTAAAATATCATCCACATATAAGACCAATATAATAAACTTGCTCCCACTTACCTTCAGGTATATACACTGATCAACAGTGTTTTCCTTAAATCCGAAGGAAGTAATGGTATTATGAAACTTTATATACCATTGTCTGGAAGCTTGTTTAAGGCCATAAATGGATTTCTTAAGTTTACAAGTCAAACTTTCTTTACCCTTTTCTATGAATCCTTCAGGTTGTTCCATATAGATTTCCTCATCCAGATCCCCGTTCAGAAATGCTGTTTTTACATCCATCTGATGCAACTCAAGATCATAATAAGCTACTAATGCCATAACGATTCTTAATGAGTCCTTTTTAGAAACAGGAGAAAAAGTCTCATTATAGTCGATGCCTTCCTTCTGAGAAAAACCTTTGGCCACAAGTCTGGCTTTATATCGTTCGATATTGCCCGTTGAGTCGCGTTTTGTCTTAAAGACCCATTTACAACCGACTCTTTTACAATCATTGGGCAATTCAACGAGATCCCAGACATCAATCTGTACCATTGATTTTAACTCTTCTTTCATTGCATCATACCATTTTTCAGAATCGTTACTTTCTATGGCTTGTGAAAACGATAAGGGGTCTCTTTTTATTCCTATATCATAATCTTATTCTTGTAGATATACAACATAATCATCAGAAATGGCATGTTTCCTTTTCCTTTGAGATCTTCTCAAATCTGCCAATTGTGATTGTTCTACAAGATCATCAACGGCGACATCAACATCATGTGAGAGTTCTTGGATGTTATTTTGTTGTTCACCCTCATCAATACTCTCATTTATTTGAGGAACAACAATCTCTCGGACAGGAGATGATATGGGAGAATTAACCTGAATCTCCTCAATATCAAAATTAATCCTTCGAGATTTTTCACTCCCACTAATTTCGCCATTTTCTAGGAATTTTGCATTACCAGATTCTACTATTCTCATACTATGATTAGGGCAATAAAATCTGTATCCCTTGGATTTTTCTGGATAACCAATAAAATATCCTGAAATAGTTCTTGGCTCTAATTTCTTTTCATGTGGATTGAATAGTCTTATCTCTGCAGGACACCCCCATATATGTAGATGTCTCAGACTGGGTTTCCTACCAGTCCATAACTCAAAAGGAGTCGATGAAACTGACTTGCTAGGAACCCTGTTCAAGATATACATAGCTGTCCTAAGAGCTTCACCCCACATCGACTCAGGTACAGAGGAGTAACTCATCATGCTCCTAACCATATCCATCAGAGTACGATTTCGCCTTTCAGCAACACCGTTCTGCTGTGGCACACTTGGTAATGCATATTGAGCACAAATACCCCGTTGTTCTAGGAATCTAGCAAAAGGACCAATATTCTGACTAGATCCATCATATCTGCCATAAAATTCACCACCTCTGTCAGATCTGACAATTTTAACTTTTCTATCTAATTGTCTCTCAACCTCATTTATGTATACTTCAAGAGTATCAACGACTTGAGACTTTTCATGTATTAGATAAACTTTGCCATATCTGGACAGATCATCTATAAATGTGATGAAATATTTTTCTCCACTAAAACAAGGAATATGGAGTGGTCCGCAGATATCAGTATGAATAATCTCAAGGAGTTCTTTACTTCTTGTGGCATTTTTCTTTATTTGTTTAGTTTGCTTTCCCTTAATGCAATCTATACAAATATCAAAATCAGTGAAGTCTAAATGTTCCAAAATATTATCCTTCACTAATCTTTCAATTCTTTCCTTGGAGATATGCCCCAATCGTCTATGCCATAATATGGAAGATCTTTCATTATTGAAACTACGTTTCAATCCAACATTTGATTACAGGGTCATTAGTGTCTTTGCAAACTCAAGATCCAAATTAATTCTGTACAAACCATCATACAGAATTCCAGAACCAACTTTTATTGAATCGTAAAATATGCTGAGTTTGCCACTACCAAAAGAAATACAATATCCCAACTCATCAATTCTAGAAAGAGAAATCAAATTTCTAGAAATTGTAGGGACATAACATGTGTCAACAAGATCCATCAAGTGACCCGTCTCTAAGCGTAGACGATAAGTTCCCATTGATATCACTTTCGCTTTAAGACGATTTCCCATAATAATGAATCTTTCATGTTCTTTTGGTTTCCGAATTGAAAGGAATCCCTGCATATTATTTGTAACATGAGTTGAAGCACCGGAATCTATCCACCAAGTGTTAGAAGGAACTTCTGTAATGTTTGATTCGAAACATACAAAGGTCGAGTTAATACCTTTCTTTTCGAACCAAGTCTTGCGTTTAATGCAATACTTCTTCACATGTCCTTTCTTGCCACAAAAGAAGCACTTTACAGTAAAGGCTTTCTTTTCTTTAGTCTGTTTAACATTTCCAGACTTAGCAAATCTCTTTGATGGATGATGCTTCAACTTTCTTTTCTTATTACCTCCTCCTTGAGTAGTCGTCATAACATTATATGAATTTTCCTGCCTTAATCTCAATTCTTCCTGAACACACATGCTAGTCAACTCATTCAAGTCCCACTTATCCTTATTTGTATTATAGTGAATCTTGAATGGGCCAAACTGAGAAGGAAGAGAATTAAGAATAAATTGCACGAGGAAAGATTCATCAACATTCATGCCTAATGTTTTAAGTTTTGCAGCTTTGTCGGCCATATTGAGGATATGATCCTGAATTCCTCGAGTACCATCATACTGAGTCATAGTCAGTTCTTTCATCAATGTGCCAGCCAATGACTTATCAGCAGATTTAAATCTGTCTTCAATAACCTTTAAATATTCCTTTGCGCTAGTTGCAATCGGTAATGAAGTCTTTATGTTATTTGCAATTGTCATTCTTATGAACATTAAACTAAGCCTATCAGATCTTTCCCAAGCCTTCATTTCATTAATTTGTTCTGCAGTACTTTCATCAGTCAAGTCTGCAGGCTTTTTAACAAGTAATGCTAGATCAAGATCTAATACACCCAGTGTGAATTGCACATGCTCTAACCATTCTGAATAATTTGATCCAGAAAGTACAGGGACACTTGAAGCATATGAGTGTATATGCGGAAGTACCACTGCAAAAAGATATATAACAACATTAATGCTTTGAGTTTGTCAAAAATTGATGAACTATTGATATCATCTATATTACACCTTTGGGTGAAATATTGACATATCTAGTGTTCACTCAAGAATATTTTGGAGGACTGATACCATCCTTGAGGAATAGGTATTGTTACCTTTGGGTATACAACCCTAAACTGCAAGGATATCTAAAATAGTATCATCCTACCCCATCACATAATTATTTGAATTAGATTCTCCTTTGGGATTATCTAAATCTCATAATTATATGTGTCATTATGAATATTATTTCTTTAATATCATTTAGGACTAATTCTTTAATATTATTTTATAAGTCATTAGTCCAGGTCACTTTGGTGGCTTCAAGACTAATGCCATGATATAAAATAAAAAATATCCTATAAATGATAATGCTTTTATTGTAATTCATATCACAAAAGTCTATCATCCTAGGCCACTTTGGCAGCTACTAGTCAGATAGAACTTAGGGAAATGAATTACAAATAATATTCATCAATTTATTTAATTTTTTTTTTTGCTAAGCAATTCAATAATAAAATGACCATAATAATTATTGAATACTAATGCAAAACAGTTCAATAATAAAGAACAATAATAATTATTGAATATTAATACAAAACAATTCAATAATAAATAACCATAATAATTATTGAACAATAATGTAAAACAATTCAATAATAAAATAACAACAATAATTATTGAACATTTATATAAAGCAGTTCAATAATCAATTACCATAATAATTATTGAACTTTAATACAAAGCAATTCAATAATAAATAACAATAATAATTATTGAAATTTAATGCTAAGAAGTTCAATAATAAATAACCATAATAATTATTGAACATTTATGTAAAGCAGTTCAATAATAAAATAACCATAATAATTATTGAACTTTAATAAAACTCATATGATAATTTCAAACATATACATGTGAATAAATAAAAAAAATTCCAAAAATAATAATTGGATTTTAATTTTATTTACCACATATATAATGAATAATTCATATGAGAAAACCATAAAATAAACCATAATTTATAGTTTTTTTTTTAATCAAAATTAAATCCAATCAAATAATCAAAAAATATAATCATGATTAAAATTAATCATAATTATAATAAATGATATTTATCAATTTTATAATTGAGAATATAACCTAAATTTCTCAATTTCATAATGATAAAAACCGAAAATATTTGATAGGATATAAATCGAAAAATATGCGAATGGCAGAACTGTAATTTGGCAGAAATTAGACCCGAGGGCAAAACCGTAAATATGTTGACAGAACATAAACTGTAATTACGATATTTGCAAAGGGTAAAACTGTAAATTTTCAAAAACCCTATCCTCGAGGACAAAAACGTAAATATGCCAAAACCCTAATCTGCCATCGCCGTCGCCGCCTGCGCGAGCGGCGCTGCCGCTGCTGCCTGCGGCTTGGCCGCCAGTACGCGGCTGCGGGCTTGGCCGCCAGTACGCGGCTGCGGGCTGCCGCCTGTGCGCGGCTGCGGGCTGCCGCCTGTGCGCGGCTGCGGGCTGCCGCCTGTGCGCGGCTGCCAGCGACCGCCTGTGCGCGGCTGCCAGCGACCGCCTGTGCGCGGCCACTGCCGCCACGGCGCTGCCGCCGCGGGGCTGCTACTGCTCACGCGCGGCCGCTGCCGCTGCGGCGGTTCCTGCCCGCGGGTGGCAGCTGCCAGCACGCGGCCGCCGCCTGTGCACGGCCAACTCACGCATGGCCGCCACCGCCTGGGCTATCTGCCTGCGTGCGACCGACCGTCGCATGGACGGATTCTGGCCGTGTGCGACCGGGGTTCTGTGATGCCGTCGCACGGACGGAGTTCGGTGATGCCGTCGCACGGACGGAGTTCGGTGATGCCGTCGCACGAACGGAGTTCTGTGATGCCGTCGCACGGACGGAGTTCTGTGATGCCGTCACGTGGACGAGTTCTGTGATGCCGTCACGTGGACGAGTTCTGTGATGCCGTCACGTGGACGAGTTCTGTGATGTCGTCACGTGGACGAGTTCTGTAATTATGCTAAGTCAATAATGCGGAATTAATCTATATGCCAGGATTTGAAATCAATACATAGATCAAATTATACGATGCGTACCTTTTGAAGCCATCCGTTCAGAGATCTTGTTTGATCTGCTCAGCACCGTGATCCAAGATTGCTGCAGGATCCGTCTTTAATCCGATCGCGCTGCGGAATCTGCAGGGAGTGCGAAGAGTAGACCCATGGATTTGGGGAGAGGGTTTTGGGGAGAAAGTCGAGGAGAATAACTGAATTCCTCAATGGAGAGATGCGACGTTATAACGCTCTAACACACTTAGAGATCCTGTCATTTAATAGGCGAGAGCAGAGGGTCTACGATGAGATGAGATCTCAGAAGATTTCCTCCCATCAAGGATATCTCCGAGGAATCGTTTCATAGTGGACTTAGTCTAAAAGGCCACATATTCTGACAGACAGTCATGATCTTAATCCGGGCATTGAGGATGAAGATTCAACTGGCTTTGGTCAAGGAAGTCGACCCTGAAACCTTGAGCCAGCAGTGTCTTGTCTTGGCTGGATGTTGGAGGTGGACTAATCTACTTAAGGCATGCAATTGTCAGCTAGTGCGGCATGATCCAATGGAGCATTTAAAACCATTGATGGACAACAACTGCAATGCGCGGAGGTCTTTGGATTCTGGTCCTGAAGCAGTAGAACCCAATGCTTCACGCTTTTCCTCAATCAATCAATCTTACTTTGCATGAAGAGAAACAACAAGTACCTGAAGTTGCTCCGAAAGTTGAACCAGGACTAAGCGTGCAGCAGTTTTGTCACTCATGATTTAAACCTGTCTCGATCAATCTAATAGAAATTACTTCACCGATGACAATGGATTGAGATTTTAGATGAGGAAGCAAATTGAAGTTTGGGTTAAGATTTATTTTAGTTTTAGTAATAAGTTTGTATGGTCATTCGTTTCTAAAATAATTTTAATATTTTTAAAAACATAACATATAAGTCTTTCATCGAGTTAGTTTATATGATATATAGATTCATAATAAATTATTAATATAATTATATATATAATTTAAGTTTTAAAAAAATTAAATTTTATTTTAACTCTTGTGATCTTAATTATGGATCACTTAAGTTTTTATGATTTAATTATATTTAAAATAATTTTTATATTTTTTAAAATATAGGATATAAGTTTATTTCGTGAGTTAATAGATGTTAGAATCTACTTACGTGACATGTAGACTCACAATAAATTATTAATATAATGATATATAATTTAAATTTTAAGAAGGATTAAGATTACTCTTGTCGAGGAAGAGAAAGCGATGAAGGTCGTAACGACGAACAAAGACGGAGAAACAAAAGGCTAGATGAGGCATTGGTGAGGGAGAGCTAGACTGTCATATTGTAGGCATGGCATGTGGAGGCATAGGAGAGGACGAAGTGGGAGACGGTAGGGATAAAGATGCGGAGGAGGATGAAGAGAAACCGGGGAAACTATTGCATGCATAGTATCAAATTGGTCGATGCACATCCATCTAAAGTAGGATCAAAAGCTCATGAGCTTATTTTCAATGCGAGAGAGGTTGTGTGTATATGACGCCTTGCTAGGTAGTAGTGGCTCAGTGTTGTTACTGCTGATCGCTTCCATGATGATGCATTTTCCTATCATTGATGGTGGTCTTATTTTTTTTATTTAAACTTAAATTATATGTGTCACTATATTAATGATATATTATGAGTCAATATATCACTTAAGTAGACTCTATTGCCTATTAACTCAGGCTTGACAGAAAGAACTTATATGTTATGTTTTGAAAATATAAAAGTTATTTTAGACACAAATAAACCATAACAACTTAAGTGATCCATGACTAAAATCACATGAGTTAAAATATATCTTAATCCTTTTTTAATTTTAAAATATATATTATTATATTAATAATTTATTATGAATCAACATGTCATATTATAACATATATTAACAAAGAAGAAACTTAAATGTTATATTTTAAAATATAAAAATTATTTTAGACGTGAGTAAATCAATCAAAATCATAAGAATTAAAATGGACCTTAAACCTAAAAAATTTGATCCAAGTATATAACAGTAAATAAGATTTGGATATGGCAGGATGGTTTTTTTTTTAATATCCTTTAATGGGGTAAGAGATTAAGAAGCATTCTAGTTGAGTTTGGATACCTTTAAATATTTCACATATTTGAAGTATTTTATGTGATATTTATTTATTATGATGGATGATAAATCTTAACATCCGGAGATAGGTGATCACGTTGGTCTTTATGTTATTATTATTATTATTATTATTATTATTATTATTATTATTATTATTATTATATATGATACATATAATGTGGTAGTAACACATTGATCAATGTCCTCTACAATAATTAATGAAAAAGATGTCCATTGGGCTCCACCAAGGTGGCGGGGGGAATAAACAATCTCGAATGGCAATTCAATATTGTTATCTCACGGCTGCCGCCGCTCTCTTCCAGTTCACGTCGACGACTCCATGGCTCGTAACTCTCTCTCTCTCTCTCTCTCCTCTCTCTCTTCGAATCTGATACATTCCGTTCCTTGATGCGGCGCAGTTGGGCGGATCCTGCGGCCGGTCATCGCCGTCGCGCTGTTCCTCCTCTTCCTCCGGTTGCCGCCGCGGGCGACGGGGCAGAGGCCGGAGGTCGTTACCGCGAGGCACGGCGCCGTGGCCACCGATGACCGACGCTGCTCCAGGGTCGGGAGGGACGTCCTCCGAGAGGGCGGCCACGCAGTGGACGCCGCCGTCGCCGCTGGCCTCTGCCTGGGCGTCGTCAGCCCCGCGTCCAGCGGCGTTGGCGGGGGCGCCTTCATGCTCGTGAGGGCGGCCAGCGGGAGAGCGCAAGCCTTCGATTCGAGGGAGACTGCTCCCTTGGCGGCCTCCGAGGTACGACATACCCATCCGCTCGGCTTCTTATTTGCTTTTGGGTATATTCCTTTTAATCGATAGAGTTACTTGTAGATGATCGAGCTACTAATTCTTGGGGCAACTTCACATGAGAGTCAAAAGAACAACTGTCATCAACTTAGGATTTAATTTCTGAACTTTAAGGTTATTTAAGATACCCAGCCAGCAAACCATCTCAAAGATGCACTTTCTTAGTAAAGTGTATGCTGTCAAAACTATTTATCTTTGTAAGTTTTCTGTCAAAAAAGTGCCTTGCTAATTGATATTGGATTTTTTGGCCTTTTTAAATCGCCATATAAGTTTTTCTTTTCCTTTGATGCTTATGTTTGAATGCTTAGCCGAGTATTGGTATTTGATTTGAGACTGCCTGTTTTCCTCTTCTTTTCTCTCCTTCACAATTACTTTGACAGACCCTCCATGTTCATCAACTTAAATGGAAAATTAAAGGAATCTAATTGTAAAATTTGTTGGCACAAAAAATATCTATTTATTTGTCTGTCATGTTCCTAGAGCAAGTTCTTCAAAATTTTCAATGTATTGATGATTCCTGCAGAACATGTATGCTGGCAATGCTGCAGCAAAAGCAAGTGGTGCCCTTTCGGTAGCTGTTCCCGGAGAAATTGCAGGATTTTATGAGGCTTGGAAACAATATGGAAAGCTTCCGTGGAAGAGGCTGGTAATGCCAGCAGCAAATATTGCTGAAAAAGGATTCAGAATATCTCCTTACTTATATATGCAGATGAATAGAACAAAATTAGGCATTTTTACTGATAAAGGACTGCGTGATATTTTCACATTAAATGGAAGAAGCCTTTTGCAGCAAGGAGATATGTGTCATAACAAAAGACTTGCACATACTCTGAAAGCTATTTCAGACCACGGGCCAGATGTGCTTTATAACGGTCCCATCGGACTTAAACTAATTAGAGATATTAAGAAGTCTGGAGGCATATTAACGATTAAAGATTTACAGAGATATCAAGTAAAAGTGAAGGAGCCAATCTCTTCTGAAATCCTGGGGTTAAACATCTTGGGCGTGCCACCCCCTTCATCTGGTGGTGCTGGACTGATACTTGTAAGTCTTTATTGATTTTATCTCCTCATGTCTAACAAAGATATCAATGTCTAATCCATGAATGCTACTAGTATGAGTGAGGTTCCTGTTTTAAGTGCCATTTGGAAAAGAATTGAGAGTCTTGTTTACCAATTAGTTGACATGTATTATTAAAAAGGTTAGGAAATTAGCTGACCAACCATTCTGTTGTTTCACTTACCTGCTTATAAACTAACCATTTTGCCCTTTCCTGTTTCCATTCATTTAATGACAATCACTATGTAGAAATTATAAATGGACATTAATTAGGAAGACATTTTCTTTCTTGTAATTTTGCACTTCCTGTTTGATAAAAGTACTGAAAATTGGTAAAATGTACCAAGTTTTCTGTAGTCTGACTGTTTAGGTTACATCTTTGTCATTAATTCTGAAACTAGTTGGCATAACTAACAACCAACAAGTGAACTATTTTGTGCTTCTAGAATTGAGAAATATGCAAGCCACTTTTCCATATGACCTGCCTTTCTTTTATACTTGAGTTATCAGTTACCATGCATAAGATTTCAAAGATCAAGTGGACATTTGCTGATACGTTAAAATATTTATCATCCATAGATTTTTCTGTACTTGTATATAATAGAATAATACAAAAAATGCTCAATATACCTTATCAAAAATTGGCCTTTCATTGATACGGAATCAGGCTAAGCCTCTATATTGATGACATGACAGAAAAAAAAATAATAACAAAAAAGTATACTTCAGTTAAATGCGCTGATTCCAAAAATGTTTGTAACATGTAATTCTGCCTAGGATTTCTGCAAATTGATTGATATTATTTAGTAGTAGTTCTTGAACATATGAACTCACAGGTTATTATTAAAATGTAACAAGAATTATAAAGCATCTAAATCCAACTCTTTTTAATTGCATTATTGTTCATAAGACACCCAGTATGGATCTTAAATTCTTTTATGTAACAGAAATTTCTCCTTTCTTTTCTTTTCTTGATGGCACAGATATTAAATATTCTTGCTCAATATGGAATTCCATCAGGTGTTTCTGGCTCTCTTGGACTTCATCGGTTTATTGAATCACTGAAGCACATGTTTGCGGTGAGAATGAACCTTGGGGATCCTGACTTTTACAATGTTACGGCAGTTCTTTCCGATATGCTCTCTCCAAAGTTTGCAGAAGATTTAAAGAAAACCATCAATGACAACAAGACATTTCCTCCTAACTATTATGGAGGAAGGTAAGTAAAGTACTATATCTAGATCTTATCCTACTCTTATGATTACATTCTCAAATTTAAAATACAGATTACAGCTGTATTTAGAACTGTAGAAGTTCTTATGACATGCTATTGTAGTTTATATCTACTTCAACATCTTTCCCTGCAAAAACAATTAAAGACTTGAACTATTGAATGATCAACACATAGATTTAGGTTATTGGTGTCACATCACAGATTTATAAAAAAAATAATAAATCAGTAATTTATTATCCATAATTTACAAAATAAACTCTCTTTCTTTTTTTTCGTCCTTGAATTCAAATCATTGTCTTTACAATAGTAAATATTTTATTAACTAGAAAAAAAGAATCACATCTTCTTGGTAGGGTCACAAATATTTTCCACCCAAGCTTCAGATCTATTACAAAGTAATAGATTACTTTAAAATTAAATATAAGATAAAAACATATCAGCAATCATACATGCTAGTAGGAACCTCGAAAAAATCATAAAAATAATTTTTAATATTCGTGAAATATAAATAAATATTAATAATTTAATAAGAAATGATAATATATTGATTCATCATAAAACTTATGCATCAGAAAAATGATGATAATTTCTTACATAATAAGCAAAATCATGCATCAACCACATGCAACACATACATAATAACTAGATAACAAAGGCATACATCACACCCGATGGTGCACTCTCTCAATACCGGATAGAGAGGCATATTCCACGGGATGGATTTCTCCCAATAGATTGACATTAAACACCCGAGTCTTGGACGGGTCACATGCGCTGCACATACCTATTCTAAGTAATAGATTGAGTTGAGGTATAACGGGCTAGATAGAGGAGCAACGATGTGTTTAATGTCAATCGCATAGTTGGGCAGGCTTAACTTCATAGACTAGGTTGAGCCTCGCTTTTAAGTTGGGCTGAGCCTTACCGCTAAACTAGGCCATGCTTGGCTCGCGAGTTGATCATATATAGACACATGAGTTGGGGTCGTATCTGACCATATGGACTGGGTCATATCTAGCCGCATGAGCTAGCTTATGCTTAGCCACATGGTTGGGTCGTATCTTGCCACATAGGCTGGGTCATACATGGTCATATGGACTAGATCATATCTAGCCATATGGGCAGGGTCATGCTTGGCCATATTGTCACGACCTTAGCTGGTTTTGCCTAAGGCGTGCGGCACCCTCGCGCGTCCGTCCGCAAAGGTCAGCCTCCCCGAAGCCTCCCATTGTCCCTTAGGACCAACAAAAGAGAGAACGGGTTAAAGAGAACGCCTCAATCGGGATCCACAAGCAAACATGTCCGAAAAACACTTCATAGACAATGCAAATTACAAACAGACTTTACAAGCTCTGAATAGTTGCACAACAAAGGGTAAAATGGTCCATTACAGACCGAGAAGCTCTCGAACGTGTCCACATGACACAACCTTTATTTACAAGCCTAAAGAGACCACCAACCCAACTAAAATGGGACTTATAAGCCTTCGGCCGCCCCTCTACCTGCTATACAAGGCATGAACATGCCAAAAGACAACGGACAGACATAAGCATTACATCCGACATCTTGTTTAGAAGTTTGTCCGTTACATTCTCCCCCACTTATCCCTTCGACGTCCTCGTCGAAGCCTTTGTGAACACTGCAACTCTTCACCTTTGCTGAGTCTTCAATCTTCTGCTCCAGCTGCAATGCGCCTCCTGGCTCCCAGCTGCTCTCCGCTGCTGTTTCTGAGTAGTCGAACCTTTGATCCGCCATGCTGCTTCAACTCGCCAATGACTCTGACTCTGGTGTGGGGTTGGCTGAGTTGTGTTGATCCTTGTCGATTCTTGCGGATCCACCAAATGAAGGAAAAGACCATCTTTTCTGCGCCAGTCTCTCAAAATTTCCACATGCTGCTTGAACTGGGTGGATGCTTGTTGGAGCTTTAACGAGCATCGCCTCGCAAACTTCTGAAGTTTTGGGTTCTTCCTCCACAAAATTTGCTCATTGACTCTTCTTTCAGTTAGTTGTCACATCCAAGTAGGTTCGCATCACTTCCGCTTTCGATTGGCATTTCGTTGGGAAATGAAGCGGACGATCTACTCTCAGTAGCACTGATCACCGTTGGTGAGGATTTGACAACTATTGTCTTCCATTATCTTCGAAGGGTCTTTGAACTTGTGCAGAGCTCCTCTGCTGGATAGATAAGAGAACTGGGGTACTCGGTTTCGCCCATTCTCTTAAGAGTTGAGAAGGCAAAGGTTACTTTGACTTCGCCCGCCTCCTCGAGGTTGTACTTCATGCATCGAGCTGGTTACTAGTCTTCGCCTGCTCTTTGCTCACACTTCTGAGGCACTTGAAGTGTTTGCACTCCTTGCGTTGAGTTGGCTACTGTGATTCACCTTCTCAATGCCATCGAACTTCTGGAATGCGGGAAGTTTTCACCCCAACTTGGAGTAATTCTCTGATAGATGAGGTCGCCTCTGGGATTGTACCGTCTTCTCCATCAACCCTGCCGCCTACTCCACTGAGTAGCAAAGGTACAACACCGTGTACTGCCTGCTTCGTTCCTTGGTCGTGCACTCTTGCGTGACCCGAAGTCCTTCACTTACGGCTATCTTGATGAGAAACTTGTTGACACCGGTCTTACGAAGTTTCTTGGCCTCTGCCCTTCAGCCTTGTCTCGGTACTTGGAGATTGCCTCTGCATGCTCCACCTCCTCGGCCCCTTTCACGACCAAGCGCTCTCCCTCCATGAGAGCAAGGGATCAATGACTTGCACGGAAGTCCCGCCTCTGCGGTACCATGGCGCTGCCATGCCCATGGCCCTACTATCCGTCGCCTCACCTCTGTATCCCTTTTCTTCACAATCAGTAGAGATGTCTCCGTGGCACTCCTCTGAGTCCACCTCCATTCTAACTGATGCTTGATTTTGGGTAGCTAAGTCCCTCTGGACTCGTCGTCGCTTCCTCGCCCCTTTCGACCCCCTGCTTCAACACCTCTGTGTTCTCCAAGCAGTCTGTTTGGTCGATGGAAAGACAGACTGCAACTCCCATGCATGGCCTCTGCCATCACGTTGTAGAGTTTGCACCGATTCTGTTCTCCTTAGCTTCCTTGGTAGCAACGTTCGCTTACTCGACCTTGTCCTCTGACTTGTCGGGCTCCCTTAAGCGAATATGAGCTCTGGAGCAGTCCAACTCTCCAGCTGCTTCGATCATACCTCTGAATGATCAAGTCCCTCCCATGGAACTCACTGGTACTTGCATTCGAACTTTTCCCTTGGTGGAACACAGCCCCCATATGCTGATGACCAAGGCTTTCATCTGATGCAAAATTCGATGCACGCCCGGAAGACCCTCCTCTGCGGTACCATGGCCTTCACTCCTTGAATCCATAGCCCTTCTTGCCGTCGTGTTGTTCATCGAAGTGGAGCTTCCAGTAACTCCCGATCATACCTCCATATGATCTCATCCCTCACGGGACAGATTGTGTGTATCGCATTGCCACGAACTGTTCCACCACGATCCGCTGCACCATGTCGCCTCCTGGTGACATCTCCATTGCATTCTGATCTTTGTGGAATAAACTCAAATTGTGAACCCTCCATGTGTGGCCTCTGCCAATACATCGCAGGGTCTCCTCCACCTTCGATTTTGTTCGTTCCTTTGGCAATCGACCTTCATCCACCCACTCTTGGGTCACACCTAGATGAAGCACCGCTCTAGGACAGTCCGTCGCCTAGTAGCTCCCAAAGTCCACCGACTTCACTGTAATTTGTGCACCATCGTCTGGATCCTGGGCCTCTGCCCCTACCAGCACAATCTCCGCTGCGCACTGCTTCATTCATAGCAACTCAAATGGCAACACTGTGGCATATTCTTCAAGAGTACCCGCCTCTGCGTCCTCTTGCCCCGTGCTAAGGCCCTTCTGAACCCAACTTCGCCTCCGCAAATTGAGTCGCCTTAGTTCCTCCATCAAATGCTTCTCCGAGTTAAGGTGCATGTGCCGCAAAGCTCCCTTCGTCTTTTGGCACCATGCAAGATGAGTCCGCTCCGTCAAAAAGAAGGACCCATGGAACAACATGATCCTACCCTTGCCTCTGCAAGAGTTCATGTCTTTGACCTCTGTCTAAGGAAAGCACTGTACTTCTGCTCCATGTTCTAACTTCACTGCTGGCTCCCTTCATGCGGCTTGGGTACTTCGCCAAGTTACACCCAAGTTGCTCCGCTCCTCGTTCTTGCATTGAGTCGATGGTGGCCCTCGCGCCCACCATTCCACGGGTCAGCCCTCCCTTGAGTCCGATCTCCATATCGACTCTAAGTGTGCCTTCATTTAAGTTGCTTCAGGTCGCTCCCCCACTTGATCTCGCAATGCATCCACCAATGCATTCTCTCGAGCGAGATCATGCGGCAACTCCTCGCTGCTTGCTCGGTCCATTGAGCTTCGTGGGGTTGTTGTTTGTGAGGTTCTCCTCCTCAACATGTGAAGTCCGTCTCACATGATTCTCCCTCTGGAGTGCTAAGACTTATCCCTCCTGGATAATTATCCCGTTGGAGCAACATCTCTCTTCGTTACGGAGACCACCATCCCCTTGGACTACTCCGATCTGCTGAACAAATTGTGCATTGTTCTGCCTCCTGCAGACACACTTGCTAGATTGCGCCTCCACGTCAATACAGCCACCGCTGCACTCCTCAAGGCCTAGCAACATGCTGAACTCATTGCACACTTCAGCCTCCTACGGTCGTATCCTTCACATGCCGAAGAGAAAGTTTCAATGCTCCATGGCGCCGAGTCTCGGTCGCCTTGGGATGGCCACGAACATTCCATCGTCCGCATACAAGCCCATGCATGAGTACCAAATTCTTCGAGTTAGCAATTCCCCTCACCTCTGTGAGCTTTGCATTACTCTTTTGGTCGTTGAGCAACTCATTCCACCTTGGATGGTCTCATTCTTGACAAGCGCCTCGCTTGCCTAGAGCACCATCAAGTATAGTTGTCAACGTTGAGCCGTAGCTCAAACTCAGCCATCCCAACCTTTGTGCGCTCCAAATTCTTCCAAGCTTGCCTGTTCTCGTGGTGCCTCTCGCGCGAAGGGTTGGCCATTCCACTGAATGCCAATGTTAGATGCCCGCTCCTCTGAGCGACTCTTTTCCCTCCATCTCCATGCCCGTTTTCCCTCAAACGGTCGCGCGTGTGCTGACTGCCCTCAACGCAGCCCCGCTAGGTCCCCCACGTTTGCATGTCAAGTGTTTCTATGAGTGCTTGTCCCGCTCTGATACCATAATTGTCACGACCTTAGCTGGTTTTGCCTAAGGCGTGCGGCACCCTCGCGCGTCCGTCCGCAAAGGTCAGCCTCCCCGAAGCCTCCCATTGTCCCTTAGGACCAACAAAAGAGAGAACGGGTTAAAGAGAACGCCTCAATCGGGATCCACAAGCAAACATGTCCGAAAAACACTTCATAGACAATGCAAATTACAAACAGACTTTACAAGCTCTGAATAGTTGCACAACAAAGGGTAAAATGGTCCATTACAGACCGAGAAGCTCTCGAACGTGTCCACATGACACAACCTTTATTTACAAGCCTAAAGAGGCCACCAACCCAACTAAAATGGGACTTATAAGCCTTCGGCCGCCCCTCTACCTGCTATACAAGGCATGAACATGCCAAAAGACAACGGACAGACATAAGCATTACATCCAACATCTTGTTTAGAAGTTTGTCCGTTACAATATGGGTTAGGTCGTACCTTGTCATATAGGCTGAGATATACATGACCACATGGATTGGATCGTACCTGACCACATGGGTTGGGTCATGCCTGGCCATATGGATTGTGTTGTATCTTGTCACATGGACTGACTCCTACATGGTCACATGGGCTGGGTCATGCCTAGTCACATATGCTAGGCTGTACTTGGCCACATAGGCTAGGTCGTACATGACCACATTGCCTGAGTCGATTTAGTTTGACAGATCAACCTGACTCAAGTAAGATCCCAATTAAACTCCTCTTATTAAATTATATTTCGATATTTAAAATTATTAAAGAATAACTTAAATCCATTAAATAAAAAAATGATATTCATGACCTTAAATTTAAAACTAATTACTTCATAAAAATTTATGCATAATTCTTGAAATATAGATATATCTAATTAAATAAATTAGAACTACTATGTTAATCTAAAAATAATAAATTTAATAATTAAATTAATATTAAAATTCACTTAAGCTTAGGAGATCAATATAAATCAAATAATCATTCTAATATCACAAATCAATTATCATTATGATGAATAATGATGTTTTAATTTTAAAATTTCATGATTAGTAAATAATGATAATTGATTTGTGATATTAGAATGATTATTTGATTTATATTGATCTCCTAAGCTTAAATGAATTTTAATATTGATTTAATTATCAAAAATTGGATTAACATAGTAGTTCTAATTTATTTAATTAGATATATCGATGTTTCAAGAATTATGTATAAATTTTTATAATGTAATTAATTTTAAATTTAAGATCATAAATTTAATTTTTTTTTATTTAATAGATTTGAGTTATTCTTTAATAATTTTAAATATCGAAATCTAATTTAATAAGAGAAGTTTAATTGGGGTCTTACTTGAGTCAGGTTGATCTGTCAGACCAGGTGGATAAGTTAAGGAAATAGTTAAATTTGGTTTCCTTAACCATGTAGATAAGTTAAGAATTCTATTATTCAACTAAATTATTAATTGATTTATTTCCTAATGAGTGATTTGATATTTAAGAAATATATAGTTTACATTCTATTTTTGGTGTGTGAACTATAAGAAATGAATATTATATTACTTTCTTTGTGTGTGAAAGTAAAATATAATATTCACACACAAAGAGAGTAATATAATATTCATTTCTTATAGTTCACACACCAAAAATAAAATGTAAATTATATACTTCTTAAATATCAAATCACTCATTAGGAAATAAATCAATTAATAATTTAGTTGAATAGTAGAATTCCTAATTTATCTACATGGTTAAGGAAACCAAATTTAACTATTTCCTTAACTTATCTACCTGGTCGGACAGATCAACCTGACTCAAGTAAGACCCAAATTAAACTTCTCTTATTAAATTAGATTTCGATATTTAAAATTATTAAAGAATAACTCAAATCTATTAAATAAAAAAAATTAAATTTATGATCTTAAATTTAAAATTAATTACATCATAGAAATTTATACATAATTCTTGAAACATCGATATATCTAATTAAATAAATTAGAACTACTATGTTAATCTAAAAATAAGAATTTTAATAATTAAATCAATATTAAAATTCATTTAAGCTTAGGAGATCAATATAAATCAAATAATCATTCTAATATCACAAATCAATTATTATTATTTACTAATCATGAAATTTCAAAATTAAAACATCATTATGCATCATAAAATTGTAACAATCTCAACATCAATATTTCAAAACATAAATCAATGCTAATTAAAAAAAAAGGATCCTACCTCTCATCGACTATTCTTTCCTTGATATCATCTTCTCGGGAAGTCCCCTCCTCACTCATCTCATTATTAGGTTTAGTGAGGAATGAGGGAGGAGTAGCCCCCTTTATATAGAAAAAGATGAGATCTTCCCGAAAGGTAAATAATAATTTAATTTTTATTTTTAATTTATTTTTTATTTTGTTTTCACACATAAAGGGAGTAATATAATATTCATTTCTTATAGTTCATACACAAAAAATAGAATGTAAATTATTTACTTCCTAAATATCAAATCACTCGTTAGGAAATAAATCAATTAATAATTTAATTGATTAGTAGAATTCCTAACTTATCCACATGATTAAAAAAACCAAATTTAATTATTTCCTTAATTATAGTACATAAATATAGAAGTTAATAATAAGGTAATACATTATTTATAGTAATTAATTTATGTTAAGGGAGAAATTATCGGTGATTACAATTGATCATTGTAGATGGACTGAAGGTGAAATACTAAGATGTTGAGAGCCACAACCCTTGTTAGATTTTCTATATGTGGTTTAAACTTTAGGTCAACAAAGCAATCTTGGCTGCTTTATGATATGTTTTGATGCAAGAGAAATGTTGCAAGTTCTAATCTTATAGTAGTAAATATAATTGGTCCTTGTATATGATGATCTGACTTATGAACTGCTATGTTGGGTGCTCGTGTTTGTGGGTTGACAATATATTATGTCTGTAATTTCAGTTGGTTGCTTCATGTTTTCACATAAGGAATAATATTAGTTGAATTTGGAAGCTTATTGGTCTGTCCTACTACTACACTACTAGGGGTTGCAATGGCCATATTTGCACTGAAGTTCTATCCTGACACAGTCAGCAAAACTGATCTTTCTTTTATTTACTGAATGAGTGTGAAAGAGAGGAAGACAGAAAAGAATCAAAGAGAGAGTAAATAAGGTTAGGGAAGACATATTCCTTATGGTTAGCCATTAAGTTGGGCCTTGAAATAGTTGGTGCTATTGCTTAGAAGGTAGGACATGGAACATGAGTAATTAGCAATGCCGATATTGGGATGATTTTAAGAAACATGATCATGGATACAGTGACAAGATTTATCGCAGTAGATGCTCATGCAAAGATGCATGTGCATGTTATTTGTTTTATGCCATCAGTGTGGCAGGTGCATAAATTTCTCTGCGTTTTTGTCAAATGGTGATCTCTTGGATTGTTTAAATAATCTTGGCTGATCTCTTAGATTGATTATTGGTGTTTACATGTTCTCTCAGTCTATTACTGTGTGTGACATATGCAGGTGGAATCTGATCAATGATCATGGAACCAGTCACTTGAGCATTGTTGATAGTGACCGAAATGCTGTTTCAATGACCAGTACTGTCAACTCATACTTTGGGTCACAGATTTTATCACCTAGTACAGGAATATTGCTTAACAACGAGATGGATGATTTTTCCATCCCCAATAGTTCTTCTGCTAATATTCCACCACCAGCTCCCGCAAACTTTATTAGACCATTGAAAAGACCATTATCTTCCATGAGCCCTACAATTGTTGTCAAGGTATGCTATTTACTTCAGGAATATCCTCTGTTTATACCATGTATATATATTCTGCAATGAGAGCGAAATACTGATTTGTAAGTAAATCTAGGTCACCTTGATTTACTATATTATGTTCCTGAAGACTGATTGTCTTTGTACACTAAGACACATCCACTAGAAACAAAGTGCATCATCTTTCACAAAGAGCATCCTTAACAAGCTTGCCTAAAATCCACAAGATGATGTCCAAGATTATTTCTTACAGAATATTGTAAGTCCATTTGAAATGTTCCCTGAAGAGAGTGGGTAATGATTGATTTAATTTCTCCATTTACAAGCTTTTTTTATATTTTGATTGAAATTAGCTTCTAAATTGCTTTCTATTAACTCTCTCAAGCGCATCATGTATCATGAGAGAGTTGATGCCTTTATGTATAACTTGAGTGGGGCTAATCTACCTATTAAAGTAGGATGCCATGGCAAAAAGTGTCGGGACATTCCAAGCATTGTAAACCACTATTCTTCTGTTATCTTCTTTTTCTTGCTTTACAGGATGGGCAATTGAAGGCTGTGGTGGGTGCGAGCGGAGGAGCCATGATCATTGCTGCGACTGCTGAAATATTGCTGAACCATTTCGCACGGAGGATGGATCCATTATCTTCGGTCTTAGCTCCACGATCTTATCACCAGGTTCTGCTACTTCCTCCTTTTCTTTCATTTCCTATCCTTGCATATTCCAATATTATCCCTAAATTGAGTTCCAGTAGATTGAAAACGCATGCTGCTGAAGGTTAACGTAGAGGTTCTTTACATATCCAAAATGACATGAACAATGACTTTAGCTCCCATATAATGCTCCATTTCTTATATCTCACTGGAACATGAAACTTGGCTCAGTTCCAAAGTTGAGAATGTTTGGAACTCTTGTTTTTATTGTATCACCAAATCCCAGTAGCAGAGTTATGGAGTCTTTGAGTTGTTTTCAGTAAGAATTGTTTTAAATATGCTTCAACCAATTATAGAGTTTTTGCTTTCTGTTTCTTCTGCAGCTGATACCAAATGTGGTTCAGTACGAGAACTGGACGACGGTAACAGGCGACCACTTTGAAGTTCCTGCTGCAACAAGAGCAGCCCTGCAGAAGAAGGGCCATGTCCTACAAGCCCTTTCTGGAGGGACGATTTGCCAGTTTATCGTTGTGTGCAGCAGCCTAGAGAAGTCGGCAACAGTCGGAAGTGAGCTCACTGCTGTTAGTGACCCAAGAAAAGGTGGTTTGCCGGCTGGTTATTAAATGATGATGCATATGATGATTCCTCAAGCAAGCAAAGAAGTGCTAATCTTCGTTACCAATTTACAGCTTAGTAGGAGAGTTGTGATTGCTTGATTCTCAATTATAGACATTTTCTTAGTTACCTTATTTGAATAATAGAAAATTTGCACCATATGCATAATCCCTTCAGAGCTTAAAAAAATTTGCAGATCTGATTGTGTAGTTAATAATGTTCACAGGTTTGGTAAAGGTTACCGCAAGCCAAATTCTTATTTGAAATTCTAATTCACATTAATATTCTTAAAAGTTATTATGATGCTAATAATATTAGGGATATTTTAGCTATATTATTATTATTATTATTATTCACGTATGCATCTTTTAACTCAAATAAACTAATGTTAGCCATGGTTTTGACTAATTTGAAACCTTTTGGGTCAGTGCTAACAGCAGTATCATAATGAGGGATGTATACTATGCAATGTAAACAAAACATATATGTACACATACACACACACTACAAACGATAAAAGCTGAGATTTTGTGCAAAGTGGAAGCAATCAATCAATCGTAACCCTTTTTTTATTTTTATTTTTATACAGTACCTAATGATGTGATACTCAAAGTTCATATCCTGTTGAGTAAAACAATATGCAGAAGCCACGAACTCTCCATAATAAACACTCAGCTTTATGTCGCTAAAGTTGGATTTGTGAACCTAAAAATCTTTAATTCATCAGGCAGATGAACCCGGATAAATCCACAGATGTTCTTAAAGGAAAGATAGAATTTGTTACAACATAATTTACAACATAAGACATCATATACGGCTTCACAACCAGAGGTCATGGAGCTGTCATAAATATTTACAGATTATCTCCATTTCAGTTCCCTGCTTTCAATTTGGGTGACTATTTTATTGATAAAATTACTCCAGAATCTGGATGATAGCAGCTACCTTCCTACCATCTCGTTCCCCTAGTAGCTTCTTGGTCACAGACGACATTGCATGTTGCAAGGTACAGGTTCTGAAGTTTCTAAGCTGGTTCACGAGGTCGGGCAGCCCACAAGGAGCTAAGGGCACGAAGGCGTTGGAAGTAATCGCCCAATGCAAGAAGGCCTCGTGCTGCTTGGCGGACTGTGAGAATCTTGTACATCTGCTGCAAGGTTTGCTGCCGAAGGTGGTCAGCCTGTAGTAACAACATTAGCATTAGGAAAGGATAGTTTCGTTCCGAGGTGGGTGAACATTCATTCCGACTGAACATTCTCAAACAAACTATTCATGATTGCTGGTAATAGGTAGCCCACTTTTCAACCCAAGCATGTGTCATTATGAAAAATCAATATTGGTCGGACCGACTGGTATTATCGGCTTGACCAAGGATCGGTATTGGCCGATATCTAATTAACTATCATTTTCTTCCAGTGATACCGGATGGTGTACCATCTGATATAGTCATATGATAGATATCAGTTTGATCAGTTGCTAAAACTTGTATTAGACCAAGATCTAAAACCTTGTCTTGAGTAACCTAGTGTACGTTTTGAAAATATTTCCATGAACGAAATGTTATTGCTTTATCACTTTTGCCCAATTGAGTCATCAAATACAGAGGAGAAAATTTATCCCAAAAAGAAATACAGAGGTGAAATAGGAAAAGAAAGGGAAAATGCAGACCTTGAACAAGCCAGCATATGCAAATTTGGGTCCGAAATATAATCTTAAAACAAGGGACTCCAGTTCAAATCTAATCTAAGCCAGCGTATGCAAACTTTATAAAGGATCTAGAAAAGGAAGAACTGAGAACGAGAAAATAACATGCAGTGGTTCATTGTAAGAAGACTGGTAATTACCTGGTTTACGAAGCTTACAAGAGCCTCCAGTTTCCCCATTGCATTCACCATCTGTCCCATGTAATCCGAAACACCAGAGGTTCCTGAGGAATCAGATGTTAGAGTCTCAGCAAGATTTTGTTGAAGCTTATCCATTCCTTGGGAAAGTGCATCTTCAGCTTGCTGCGAAGATTGTTGCAGGTTACAGACAGAAATAACTTGTTGCTCGGTCAAAGGATCAAGCTGTGGTGAGAGAACCTATAACCAAGAAAGTAAATACATGTTAACTGCACTCCAAATAGAGGGATCATATAGTCCAATAGTCTGAATGCTGCAACATTTACAAAATGGCCCTTTCAACTGATGCTTTAAGATGTTATGCTGTGCTAATAATATCTGAACTAAGTACCAAAATATTAGGACCTTTTACTCCACAAAAACCAATAAAATCACGAGATTGATGTAACTCATTAAATCACCTTTAAAAGTTCTGAAGGCCGAAAACCCCCAATCCAAAGAAAAAATCGTTCTGCAGCTGTCTTCCACATGCCAGACATAAGATAGAAGACATCAGATTTCGCAGCAATTGCTTTGATATGAAAAAGATTGTCATAGTGGCTCAATGCACTCTCTACAAGCATGCGAAGCTCTATATCAGATACATGTGCTTGCAAAGCAGCTCTAAGTTCACTAGTCTGTCGGTTTTGTTCTTCAACCCAGTGCCCATATTCCATCTCAAAAGCAGTAACACCTGAAAGATGTCAAGAAGGAATCCTTTAGGTACTTCAGCAGGTGAAGTGGTAAATTCATTCTCCAATAAAAATTCCAGGATGAGGATAATAAGGAAAAAGGCATGTCCAAAAACCCTAAAGCACAAAGCTCCCAGCATGTTTTAAAAATTATAACAGTTAATAATCATAAAAGAAAGCAACTAACATCCGTCTTTCGAGTTAATATTCATGCAAGGTAGTAATATGGTTCAGCAACTAACTCATACATTCTTTAATGATAGTTACTGCAGTAACTGTTTTGACTCTACTTATATGGTTTACTTAGGCCAAGGATAAACCACACACGTAAAGCAGAAATGAGACCAGAACAATGCTTTTGAACAAAAAATGTGAAGTTAGATTAAGAAAAGAGACAGAGGAAGATATTACTGCTCCTTGACGTGCACAAGCATGATATACAATATTAAACATTATGAGCATTCTAGTCTGACATAATTAAATGTTACAAACAATGAATACCAAAGTAAAAAAGAATGACACTAGGGCAAACCCAGTGAGGGTTCCCACCAGTTCAGGGTCATAGCCATACCCTGGTATTTTGAGTGGCTATTTATGTGGCTCAATCATTTTGATGTTGCATGGTCTAAAAAGGTACTGTGCCTCCAAAAGTGAGGGAACAAATATTTCACCTGAATTGACACTTCCTGATAGTCCAAGAGTTGACTCTCCTAAATTCCCACCAATGTAGACACCCTGCAGCTCAGCAGTAACTCAATCAGCTTAGGAACTGACAACTTGTATGTTTATTATATAAAATATTCCCTATACCTGCTGCTTAGCGTGGTCAAGCTGCTGTTCTATCTGCGCTAGTTTTAGACGGCTCGATTCTAATTGTTGAACATAAGCCTATCAAAGAAAGCAACAGAAGATAAGAATATTGTGTGCAACTTTCATCCATTTGCAGAATTTCCATGTAAATATACCTTCTTTCTCAGACGACTTTTTCGAGCAGCCTCTCTGTTCTGTGCAAGGCGTCTTAATACCTATAGAGAAAGTAATCATATGCACTGACATCACTATTATATAAAAATATAATGTCATTCATGTTCACATGGAGCGTTTACAGCATATGGAATTTTCTTTAAATTAACTACCTAATTGTCCATACATAATCTAAGTTCATATATCTATAGTCAGAGGTTTGGACCTAACAAAAATTACTGACAAATTTGATTTCACAAAATGAGGTATGAGTTCACCACAATCTACCTTGACAAGAAAGAACATGCATTTTCATCCCTTATTTTGAAACATCTTAGAAGCTTGAACACAGCCAAGAAATTTTATCATTGGCATTAGGATGGCTTACAATGCTTCTAATGTCATATCAAAACATTCTTGCACAAGTTAGTTCATGGCTCAAGTCTAAATCCTAAGCATCCTACATTATCTAGTAATAACTTTAGCAAAAGTGACTTGTTGCTTTTTGGCGAGTAAGGTCCATTGATGATGTGATTTTCTTGAGCTTTTTTATAATATTTTATTGATACAAGAAGAAAACCAACGATAATCCAAACTACTGAATCAACAAAATATCCTTTTCTACTTAAAGGCAATGCATGAAACCACAGAGCTGATTAATCACCATCCATAATATATTAAATTTTATCAGTGACAAAGATGGTACAAGCAGTTTGGTTACCTTATCTGTAGGCTTGTTTGCTTCTTGGTCGTATTTTTTTGATGGCCCTAGCATGGTATGAGGACTATCTTCTAACTGCAAAACCATTACAATGTAAAGATCTAATGTCGCCTATTTCAGCATTTAACCAAAAAAGAGAAAAGAGAAATATTTCAAATAGCCTACCCTATTGTCGAGTTTTATCTCTGCCTCTACGATTGATGATGCCCCTGTATTTTGACTGCTGTCAGCTTTAAAGGAATCTCCCCACATGCCTATCTGGTGGTTTGGTTCAAATATACCCATCTTTCTGGGGGATGCAAATTGAGTCGATGCAGAGCTCATGTTATTTGAACTGCACAGGAAAAAGAATGACATTACTCGATTAAAAAGGTGAATGGCATCAGCTGCATAAAAATAGAAAAATAATGGCCAAAGCAGCATAAACTAAACATATAACATTTGAAAAATTGCTGATTCAGGCAAGGAAATGAAAAAACACTGAACTTTTCAGTATGATTATGAGAGATCTGTTGTATTTTGTAATGATCTCCAGACCATTAGAATATCTAGAAGTTTAGGCCAAATACATTTATAATTGCTATTAGAAGCCTTTTTGTTGACATCATACTTTACTTCGTCTTTCTGGCTTGTCATCGAGCAGCAAACCACCATAAATATATTTCCTTCCAAGATTTTAGCACCAATATCATAAGAGACCTTTGTAAGTCCAGATATTAAGTTTAGTTGTACAAGAAAATAAAGCTCCAGGAGACTATATTACCATATCATATAAAGATCGGATGAACCATTAGATTCATTCTCATAATAAATCAGTGAAATGACCAAACTAGAGATGCCATTGAACTGACACTCGACCATGAGCATTAGACCAGTCTGAATACAGCCTTTGAAACAGAGGTGCACAACATAATAATCCCAGATGCCAAGTGTTATCATCTGGAGCAGCACTGCCCTTATCAGCTACTAGCACTATCTTATATTGAGGTAATCCTAGAACGATATAACTATACCTACACAGAACAACACATGCACCAATAGACAATCAAGTAGTCACTTCTGTCGGGACATTCCAAGATAGAATACAGAGGTAAAGACCAATCATCAGGGAAAAGCAAAACATTGTTGCAAAAATGAAGAAAGTATTATTGGCAGATCCACATGTTGGCCAACCTAACAATGGTAACCTATTCGATCTTGTTTAATATCTGCTCTAACTAACAAGACATGTAGAAAAAAAAATAAACTATAACTCAGGAAAGAATCATCATAAAGCAAAACATGAAAAAATTATGAACTTTCCAAAGATCATCCTCTCATTTAACATTTGAACTCCAACAGCAACAAGAAGTAAAACAGCAGCCTATTGCACTTAACAAATAGCAATCCATCTTCTACTTACTATATGACTAGATCAAATTAACCACAAAGACCATCCAACTGGTTTAGTAAATTTGCTGTATTTGTAAGATTGTTTTCCTTAAAGAGACTTTTGTCCCAGAGTGTTATACACTCATTCACTTCCAAAGAAACTTCACTGCAATTTTATGCTCAAATGATGAGTCTACTCATGTTATCAAACATAAAAAGGAGAAAGAAATTAATTGCCTGAGATAGATATTTTCTTTATCAGAGGTTGACTAGTTTGTCCATCTCTTTCGAGTTATACAAAATTTTCACTACCTCCCGAAGCAAGGGGTGGTCGATCATTGTTCCAAAATGTCCCTGCTCGGCAAAAAAATTACAGTAAGCAAGATCGGTTTATCTTCTGCCCTGGTTCTTCCCACTGATGAGAGGATAATCTACCAAGTAGCCAGCAACAACAACAATAACGACTCATCAATTTTCTTTCGTTCTAAAACGAAAGCGCATAGATTAAAGAATTCATCCCATTTGCATAAGACCATCTTGTAGTAGCCAAAAAAAAGCTCAATCTTGAGCCCGAGATAATACTTGACCTGCTTTCAGAATAAAGACCTGCCACAGGTGAAAGCAGCCTGTCAAGATTCGAAATCCCATCCGAGTCTCATCACAAGAAGGACTCAAATAAAGATCCTTTGGAAGATCCTACAACCCCTCCCTCAAAACAGTATTCCAATGTGCAGGAAGCTTAACAAAGTGGGATTTCTCTTTCGGTTTCGAAGCCTTCTCCCCTGACACAAAGCCACTTAGAAACTTAAACCCTCGCTTCTTGTCTTCACTGGATAGTCTGAGGAAGGGCCAACTGATGGTAAAAGCAAACCGACCCCAACAATTTCCGGAAGTAGATAGGAGGTGCCAAGCCCAGAGTTGACAGCTTCGGTTGCCTCCCCAATCCAAGAACAACAAAGAGGAAGCAAAAGAAAAGCAAGTTCCTTTCGGAATCAAGCTCCTACCAAACATCCACCCAGAAACATAGAAAAGAGGCTTCTTTCCAACGAAAAGGACGATCTTCAGATCCGAGGGCAGCAAACAACACGCATCAAATCAAATACGAAAAAGGGGGAAGGGAGCTTCAGAACCTCGAGATCCTGCGAGATGCTCCCGGCAGGCCTAGCGGCATCGGGGTCGGAATCGCCGGTTCCTCAGAGCCTCCATCGCCGTCCCTTTCGCCTCTCTCACCTCCCCACTGCCCTCCCTCCTCGGTGGCTTGCTTGCGCGAGCAAGAGAGCGAAGTTAAAAAAACAGGAAGGAAGCGGACGGCGAAGCAAACACGCACCCAGCGGAGGTCGGTATCCCGGAAAACGACCTCCGACTCTTTTTCTTCCTCGCCCGCCCATTTATTCTATTCGTTCTAATAATGACACGATAATTAACCCCCCTCCCCGTCAACGTACGGGACGCCGTCAGTCGCCGTTCTGCGCTGACTGCAACGCCGTCAAGACTCCGCCACGCCACGCCACGCAACGCCGGAGGGCGACCGCGCGCCACAGGCCGGACATCGACGCCTCCGTTAGTTAGCCTTCTCCGTCGGCGCATGATAGCCTTCCGTGCGCCTACTGACGTCACCACCCGTCACGTTTATTAGGTAGGCGTGGATCCACCCCGGTCCACTTACCCATCCATCCCCACTTGCCCTGCATATGCTCAGTATTTCTACATTCATAATATATATATATATATATAATTACATATATATATTTGGATGATGTCATAATATTGTGTAATAAAAAAAAAAGATACATCATGACCATTTTATTTATTTATTTATTGGAAAAAAGAGAAAATGTATAATACTAGGATTGTAGCAAATGAGAAAATAGAACAGTATCTGTGAGAGAAAAATGAATGAATACAACTGTTGCTATCCTTTTGCATCTTTCTGATCTTTCAAAAACGATTATAATAATTGTAAATGGCTATTGAAATATGCGTGCCTACGCAATAAGCAAAGAACTTGTATGGCGGTGAGCGTAACGTTACCGGCGGTCATTATTAGTGGAGAAACAACAATAATAGAATAATAATATAGTAATTGTGGGGGTAATAAAAGGGGGATTAGATTAAAGGGATGCGATGATGTTATGTGGGTGGTGGAACACGTCAGGTGGGACGTCACCGTCACCAACCCACCCCAACCGAGTCCAACGCGCTCCGTGGGCAGGTAACCGCACCGAGGGCGTCGCCCGTGTCGCCTCTTTCCGGTGCTGGGCCCACTGGATTTGGGCCCCACCAGGGACCTACTCTGGCCTCGCGCCCCCGAGTCAGCTTACGAATGACCTACAATGACGGCGCGCACATCGAATGATTCGAGCGACGACTTAAGTCACGAATCAGTCCCTTTCTTTCTCTTTCTTTCTTTCCCCTCTTTTATTCTTTCCCTTCTTTACTAAGTTATTTCCTTTCTCTTGCGATTTCTTTGGCAAAACATAGCTGTTTAAATGATTGGAAAGGTTAAATTGTTTGAGCATATTTAGTCTGCAATGAACAAGAATTTTCTAGATTTTTTTTACTAATTTTTATGAGAATTAGATTCTTGTTTACCTCATGAATGATTCTTGTTTCTCTCATTAATTTCTCTCCCTTTTCTTGAGACTTCTTTGGCAAGACATGACTCTCATCATTAAAAACCTTGTTTGAGCAAATTGAGTTTAGAATTCCTGGTCTCATTTCATCATCACCAGCTATGATCATGAGCAAGTTTACTGTTGCAGTCATGTATCAGTATGAGAATCAATGAAGAGATAAATTTAAATCTTAACTTTTGTGTCATAAAAGTGTTGCATTATGAAAGCATATCACCAAAGAAAATTTCTCAGCATCATAAATCTCCATCATGTAGTGATGTGATCGATCCATGCATCCTTAGGTTCCTTCACATGTAGTGTTGGTGATTTCCATATGTCTCCTCTAACCCAATGAGTCGCCCTAACTTTTCCAAGTTCTAGAACACCAAGAACAAGTGTGGAATGCGTGTGGTTTTGATCGTTGACGAAGAGAACAATTATACTCGAATAGACTTGAGAAAAGGATATTTGTCGATCGATTGGTTCGATAAGGATTAATTTGTTAGAATCAATACAAGTGTTTTTTATGATCATGGATGAAAGGTTCCAAGCTGAAGTCACCATTAAGGTTATTTAATTTGGGATATGACAATTCAACTCATACCATCGTATGGTTGTAATTGAGGTCTTGGATATGGATCAGTTTTTGTGATTGCAAGTCAACTCCACTGCCCATTTATTTCTATATCTAATTTGAACGAATGTGATGGAGTGCAAGACATGTTTTGGATCAGATAAGTCATGGATTTTCTTGTTTTATTTCGTAATGGCTGTCGTGCTCTCGTCATTTATTGACTATCTCAAGGTTCGCAACATCGTCTAATATACACAGTATTTATTTCTCGATACATAGGCCAAAATAGATGATAGATCTGATATAAGATTTACTCTAAAATCATCCGTCGTATAGAATCAATACTACTTGATACAAGACTAGTTTTGATTTTTTAATCTTTTTTTAAGGATCTTATCGAAACTAGATAAATTCAAATTGTGAACTTGGCACTATGTATGCTCTCTTATCCAAATCTAAAGATCAAACTCTCTTGGATGTGCCTTTCTTTCTAGTTTCTTGTATTTTAGGATTAACAAAGCTTTGAAAATTAGAGTTTACTCAAATTTCTTCGGCTTTTACTGTTCTTGCGACGGGAAGCATAGTGTTTAGATATAGAATTAGACCCAAGTAAATCATAGCTAGAAACCTAATGCATTGTTTTTCTTCTATCAGCAAGAAAAAGAAAACCGATACATCCGAAACATGAAAGCTAGGATTCATGACAAAATGCAAAGACAGAGAGCAGAAGAAAGGCATGCACAGATGAAGAAGATTACCAGTTTGGCTTGTAATCTTGGTTCAATGTCCGATCATAAATGAGGTGGAGGAGAAGAGCACTTCCATGAAGTTGAGAGGGGAGGAGATAAATGGAGATACCCACATGCACTGAACCTTATAATAAGAAGCTAACCTCTTTGAGAATTGCCAGCTGACCAGCCACTGTTCTTTAAATTAACAAGCATAAACTGAGAAGAGTTTGGGGGCATTAAGGAAAGGAGAGACTTTAATGAAGGTATAAAGGCAGAGGCAAAGTTGGGTGCTTTGGATCCATATGATTTGTCAAGCAGCAGTCTGTGGCTCAGATTCAGATACAGTAAAAATGCATTTATTATGATTCATTAGGATCAATTTATAAAGCAGCTGTATAAGTTATATGGCATAAATAGCTTAAAGTGATGCATCTGATAAGGCTTCACTGTAGATTCATGGACCTGTTCAGAAACTTTCCATGCAAGTGCCATCCATGATCCTGTAAAAGCTACAAGGAAAGCTCCCTCTTTCCCTTCAGAACCCAATTGTCTTCATCATCTTTGCCTTCTCTTGAGTGCCATGTCATTTGCTCTATCTTCTCCAACTCTCTATCAAATTGCTTATCAAAGAAGTATGTTTGCTTTATTAACAAGGTTGGTCAGCCTTTAAAAAGACTCTCATGCAATTATTTTATGCAGTGTTAGTGGACTTGTTTCAACAAAAAAAAAAAAGGCATACTTCTCTCCCACCCACTGTTTGATGAAACCCAACAATCATGGTGGTCACTTTGATTGGATGATTCCCTGATAGTGTTCTCTCCTTGGCTACAGACAATAATTGAGGCACCTTTTCCTATCATGTGTGTCCTTTTACATGTAGATAGGAGTGGATTTACTTGATGGAGGGAAGGAGCATAGGTGGATGGGACCAAATAGACATGCAAAAGAACTCCTGAAAGCAGGCAAGCCAGGGATAAGGGTGAGTAATGGAGAATGAGTAAGATTCTTACAGAAGTGGTGTTTTGACCACTGCATTCATGTTCTTTGTGATGATTCCTAGTAGATCTACAGGGATAAGAGATGCCAATAGCTCAAAAACATAAATCTGAGGCTTCAACTAAGTTCTAAGGTATCAGATCCATGAGACATTACGCAGTGTAAAGTCCTATTTATTTTGATTCAGATAAAAACACAAGACCATCAAGTTATTTTCCGATTTGTGGCTCGATGATCTGAGACATCCAACAAGTAAGCTTAACAAAATCTTAGTTACTCTGTCTTTAGATGAACCAAAAGGCCATCAGTTTGTTCTTAACTTCATCAGATTTTAGATTAATTATGACTAAGGCTAAATATATGGCATAATAATGATAATATGAAGCAACCTTAGCAAAACCCTGCTTACTTTATATTTAGATCAACCACAAAGGCCATCAATTTATTTGTTCATCGATATATGGCTCAATCGATCTTAGTTAAATCTCCGAACTTCATCGGGTTTAATTCTTTGGTAAATTGAACATCTTTATCAACTAGTAATGGACCAATCTATATAGTTCTTATTACACCTGCAAGCAAAATCCTCCTTCATCAACTCTGTAAACATGGAAGAACATGGATGCTGAAATTTATATGGTGATCAATGTAAACCCCATTCCATCATTAGAACATAAGAAGAGCTCTTCAAAAGCCTAAGTTGAAACCCCCAATATCTGATGATCTCAAGATTTTTCTACTGACATAATCATGCCAAGCAGTTCAAGGAAGTGCTATTGCACCTTGTTGAAGTCAAACATTCTTATAACCATCCAAAAGCATGATGCAGGTTGTATGATGAACAATAACTGGAATCTGAATATGAAAGTGAGAGGATATGCTATGATAGCAAATTCCTGATACTTTTAATGTTGCTATTCTTATCTTCTCATCTTTTTCCTTGAGGAAAAGTTGCTTTCCTACTAAATAAATTCCTCTGCAGCATTCAGGTTCATGGCATGCTCCTCCAGTGCACAACAATCATTGGGTGATGGGTTGGTATCATCTCTCCATTTCTGGACAATCAGGGGTACATTGGCTAATGGATTCTGTTGAGCTTTCCTCCTGCTGTCCATCATCTCCATTACTGTCAGAACTTTCTGGGTGCAATATGAGGCAAACATTCTCCATACAATGTCTTCCCTTCTAGTTTATTATGGTTGTAGAGTAGGGACAATGAGAGCAGCAATGTCTTGCACTGTCTCTTTGCCTTTTGTAGACCATGGAAGCCACCAACCACTGTTGGAAGGATGTAGTGGTAAAGTGCACTGCAAAGTGGCAAGACATTCTTAAACAGTGCTCACCACATTAGAGAAGACTTGATATTGTGATGCAAAGAATTAAAGATACCTAAAATCTATTTTAGTGGTATCAATTGCAGTCCTTTAAAAGTACAGCCAAACCTTTCAGACATTGAGCTAAAGCACTGTGCTGTTAAGCCATCTCCATGGACAACTCAAGTCATTAGTGTACTAAGTGAATATTTCAGATGAATGAAATGTACAATGATTTAGCTAACATAGGAGTTCCAGTACAACTTGGTAGATGATAAAGTGAATATTTCAGATGAATGAAATGTACAATGATTTAGCTAACAAGTCATTAGTGTACTAAGTGAATATTTCAGATGAATGAAATGTACAATGATTTAGCTAACATAGGAGTTCCAGTACAACTTGGTAGATGATAAAATGGATATCTTCTCTATGGCATATCAACCAAAATCTCAAGGTTTCTTGGAATTCCTTGGCCTCAATCACATCTTATCCTGGTTGACTTAGCAATGCAGCTGGGAAAGTACTGACCTTTTCTGCTAGAACAGGAATACAGGTCACAAGGAAGATTCAAAGGTTGCATCATTATTTAGACTGATCTTTTTCTGGTCTGACTCCTCACTCTCAAGTGCTCTCCAAGTCCACAACCCTCAAGCATGAAGTCTCCAACTTGCAATTTGGACAGAATCATGGGAAACTTACATGTCAGTCATCATCATCATCATCATCTTCTTGACAAAGTGCAGAAATTTCTACAACTTGATATAATTGGATGCCAAAAATAAAATCATTAGATGGCTATTGCCCTCTCCAAAAAGCTCTGTTAAACATCTCAGACATTATGTTAGACTAAATATGTTGCCCATTGGCCCAAAACCTACTAGCTTAAACTTTTAATTTAGAGTCATGTCCAACTATCATATTCATGGTCAGATACATTGTGTTAACCAATAACCTATACATTATGATACATTTATTAAAGATGTAGCAGTCCATCCTTTGCTCTATTGATTATATGCATAACACAGCTATTGCACCTAAGAGAGCCGGTGACTCCAGCGACTTGCAATTTCTTTAAATATTTACCTAATTTCGGTCTAGAGGAATTACTTGATGTTTAGAAAGATACAGAGGAGCCTCTCAGTTTCAAGAAAAATAGAAGAGATAAAATCGCTTGTGTATCGTATCGTTGCGATAACTAGTGTATACATGATCATACCATCTAAATGAAATACTGATCATTCATCAACAATTTCAAGTACAAGACCTGATCACTTAGATAATTCTTATTAATAAATGAATTATCAGAGTTCAAATCTGATGATAGGGCTGTTTTGCAATGACTAAATGGAGAAAATTCAACTTGTCCTGGAAGCTGGAATCCATGGTTCTGTTGAATCTCGGATTTTGATGATGAAGTCAATTGTCATTTGTTATCTAATCTATATGTTGAGATAAGTGTGCAGGATTAACTACGATGAGATTAAGACAAGCAGCAGGAGTTGCCCCGGAGTCAAGATCAGGATCACGTTGGGAGTTCGAGAGTTCGACGGAAGTTCGGACGGTCGTCGGAGGTTCAGAGAGAACAGATCCGAGAAGTCCAGAAGCTTGCCAAGCGAAGCTCGTCGGAACTCGCCAAGTGGATCGTCGCAAAGTCCAGGAGTATGCCGGATGTCCGCAGAAGGATCACCGAAGGTTGTCGGTTGATCGACGGAAGTTGGCCGGAAACTCGCCGGAAGAAGCGATTGACGCATCGGAGCAAGCTGCAGAAGTTGTCTTAGAGATAATCGTAGTTAGCACGATGATTAAGCAGGAAAATGGGAGGTGATCCCATTAGCTTAATCTTGGGGCAATTGGGCCCCTGAAAAGATACAAGTGGGTCGAATGGAGTGAACCATTCGGACCCTGATTGCACCAGGAGGTGCAACCGCCCCAGCCAGGAGGTGCAACCGCCAGGGGTGCACGGCTGGGAGGTGCAACCGCCCCAGCCAGGAGGTGCAACCGCCAGGGCTGCACGGCTGGGAGGTGCAACCGCCCCAGCCAGGAGGTGCAACCGCCAGGGGTGCACGGCTGGGAGGTGCAACCGCTCCAGCCAAGAGGTTGCACCGCCAGAGCTCAAGTTCCGAGCTCTGCCAGGCGATGCAACCACCAAGCTCAGTCTTCGAGCTTTGGCAGTGTGGTGCATCAGCCTGAGCTCAGTCTCGAGCTTGGCCAGGTGATGAATTCACCAAGCTCGGTCTTCGAGCTATGGCAGAATGGTGCATCAGCTTGAGCTCAGTTTGGAGCTCTGCCAAGTGATGCAACCACCAAGCTCAGATTTCGAGCTCTGCCAGGTGATGCAACCACCAAGCTCAGTCTTCGAGCTCTGCCAGGTGATGCAACCATCGAGCTCAGTCTTCGAGCTCTGGCAGAGAAGAAGCAATCGGCAGAGCTCAGTCTTCGAGCTCTGCCAGGCGGTGCCACCTCTCCAGTCGAGAGGTGCAACCGCCTGATCCCAGAAATTCTGGGATTGGATCGATTTGATCGATTTGAGCTCGAAATTTGAATTGGGTTGGGGCCTATAAATACCCCACCCATTCAGCACTGAAAAGATACAGACACATACCAAAATTGTGATCTTTTCTGTGATTCTAAAGAGCTCAAACGTGTTGTAAATCCTTGAGTCTCCTCCTTCTGTTCTTCAAGTTTCCAACTGTAAAGTGAGGAGAGAAAGGTCTGTAAAGGTTGTCTCCTAAGCCTGTCAAAAGGAGAGAAACTGTAAGAGGGAGGTTTGGCCTTCGCCCATTGAAGGAAGGCAGCTAGTTGACGTCGGCAACCTCATCGGTAGAGGAAGCCAAAAGTGGAGTAGGTCAAGGCTGACCGAACCACTATAAATCTCTGGTTTGCGTTTAATTTCGAGCACTTTATCATTACTGCAAACCTCCCTCATCTCTACTGCTCTCTGCGCTTTCACGAACAAGTTCTAAGTGCTGTTCTTCCAAATCTGGATTCAGACGTAAACTCGTATTTTCGTACATTACAGTTTACGTTTACGTTTGATTCTGCAGAACTGTTTTCTGCGCTTTTACGAACAAGCTTCCTTGCAGTTTACGCTTGCATTTTAATCCTATTTATAACTGCAATCTGTCCTCTACGATTTTACGAACGAGTTTCAACATTTAGACGTAAAACTGCATTCGGACGTAAATCGGCTTTCTTCGCTCAATCATCAGATTTCAGTTTACGTTTACGTCTTGATTTTAACTGCATACTGCCTTCTGCGAATATACAAACGAGTTTCAGAGTTTAGACGTAAATCTGCGTCTAACTGCGTTTAGACGTAAATCTGCGTCTTGACGTAAAACTGCGTTTAGACGTAGAACTGCGTTTAGACGTAACACTGCGTTTAAACGTAAAACTGCGTTTAGACGTAAAACTGCGTTTAGACGTAAAACTGCGTTTAGACGTAAAACTGCGTTTAGACGTAAATCTGCGTTTAGACGTAAATCTGCACTTAGACGCAATCTGCGCTTAGACGCAAACTGCACTTAGATACAAACTGAAAATTTGCTTTTGCATCATAATCGTTTTTGAACGAACGCAGCTTTTTGTTTTTAAATTATTATAAGATTTCCGCTGCACTAATTCACCCCCCCCCCTCTTAGTGCTCTTGATCCTAACAATTGGTATCAGAGCTCGGTTAACTCTCTAAAGGATTAAAACCCAAGAGAGATGGCATACGCCGGAAACCAAGAGGGGCATTCGATTACACGTCCACCCATGTTCAGTGGAACGGACTACACTTACTGGAAGACCCGAATGAGGATCTTTCTTATTTCTATGGATTTTGAACTATGGAACCTTGTTGAAAATGGATTTTCAAAATCTTCTCTTCCAATGATCGAATGGAACGATTTGGAAAAGAAGGCTTTCGCTCTTAATGCAAAGGCTATGAATGCCTTATTTTGCGCACTAGATAAAAACGAATTTAATCGTGTTTCAACTTGCGAAACTGCTTTTGATATTTGGCACACACTTGAAGTGACCCACGAGGGCACAAGTAGAGTGAAAGAGTCAAAAATCAATTTGTTGCTACATTCTTTTGAACTTTTTCGAATGAAACCGAGTGAAACCATTGGCGACATGTTTACCCGTTTCACGGATGTCGTCAACGGTTTAAAAGGTCTCGGAAAAAGCTTTTCGGATTTTGAGCTTGTTAATAAGATACTAAGATCCCTTCCTAAGAGTTGGGATCCTAAAGTTACCGCCATTCAAGAGGCAAAAGATCTGCAAAATTTCCCTCTTGAAGAACTAATCGGGTCATTAATGACCTACGAAATGACATGCAAAGCTCATGAAGAGCAAGAAGACATCCTTCCAAAGAACAGGAAGGATATGGCACTTAAAACTTCTGAATGCCACTTGAGAGAAAACTCAAGTGATGAGGATTGTGACGATGACTTGGCACTTTTGACAAGAAAGTTTAAAAAATTCTTCAAAAGAAACAAGTTTAAAAATGATGTGAAAAATAAACTTGAACCTAAGAAGGACCAGGTGATCTGCTATGAATGTAAAAAGCCGGGACATTACAAAAGTGATTGTCCCCAAGTCAAGAAAAGAACAACAAAGAAGAAGGCGCTCCAAGCAATATGGGATGATTCGAGCGCATCCGAGGAAGAAGAATCCAACACCGAGCAAGTTGCTCATTACGCCTTTATGGCCATCGAAGGGGAGGTAACGGATTTATTAGATGCTGATTTATCCTTCGATGAATTACTAAATGCCTTCCATGATTTATTTGATGAATGCAAAGTTATAAATAAGAAATACAAGTTGCTAAAAAAGCTACATGATAATCTCACTTGTGAGTTTGATAAGTTAAAAGTCGAACATCATGATAGTTTAAACTCATGTATCAAATGTCATGATTTAGAAACTATACAAAAAGAAAACTTGCTGCTTAAGGACACCTTGAAGAAATTCGAGGTTGGTAGCAAGTCATTAAACATGATCCTTACAAACAAGGGTCATGCTCCCAAAAGAAGTGGGATTGGATTTGTGAGGAGTCCTCACCAAAATCCAACTACCTTTGTAAAAGGCCCCATCTTACACGTTCAACACCAAACCAAGTGCAACTTTTGTTGCAAATCTGGACACAAGACACATTGTTGTCCATTCAAGAAAATAAGTCCAAACAAATTAATTTGGGTTCCTAAAGGAACCATGATAAACTCTATACAACATGATAGAAAATGTAGATCTATTTATGAGGCACCCAAAAGCAAATGGGTACCTAAACATCATCCTTTCTTGTAGAAAACTAAACAATTGCAAGCTAGGAGCAAGAAATGGTACCTTGATAGTGGATGCTCAAGGCATATGACCGGAGATCCATCTCAATTCTCTAAGCTCTCTAGCATAGACGAAGGATATGTCACCTTCGGAGACAACAACAAGGGTAAAATCATTGGCAAAGGAACCATTGGTAACAAATCCAACCTCTCTATTGAAGATGTTTTACTAGTTGATGGTTTAAAACATAACCTCTTGAGCATTAGTCAATTATGTGATAAAGGATATATTATAAGATTTGAATCTAATGCCTGCATCATTGAAAAACCACACAAAAATATATCTATGATTGCATTAAAACAAAACAACGTATACACTATTGACATCAATAACTTATGTGATGAAATGTGCTTTGCCGTTATGAATGAGGATGCTTGGCTATGGCATAGAAGATTAGGTCATGCTAGCATGAAACTAATCAATCAAGTATCATCCAGAGAACTTGTAAGAGGAATTCCTCATATCAAGTTCATCAAAGATAATGTATGTGATGCTTGCCAATTAGGTAAGCAAATTAGGGGTAGCTTCAAAGCTAAGAATCAAATAAGCACCTCTAGGCCCTTACAATTGATCCATATGGACTTGTTCGGACCAATCTCTACATCGAGTCTAGGAGGTAGCAAATACGCCTTTGTCATTGTTGATGACTACAGCAGATATACATGGACCTACTTCTTAAAACAAAAAAATGAATGCTTTAGACATTTTACCAAGTTTTGTAAACTTGTTCAAAATGAGAAGGAATCTATGATTTCGTCAATTAGAAGTGATCACGGTGGAGAATTTCAAAACCATGACTTCCAAGAATTCTGTGAACTCAACGGATACAACCATAACTTCTCTACTCCAAGAAATCCTCAACAAAATGGGGTAGTAGAAAGAAAAAATCGAAATTTGCAAGAAATGGCTAGAACCATGTTGAATGAACATAGCCTACCCAAATATTTTTGGGCCGAAGCCGTAAACACTGCATGTTATATTTTAAATAGAGTCCTAGTAAGACCCTTACTCACCAAAACTCCTTATGAGTTATGGAATAACAAAAAACCCAATGTCTCATATTTTAAAGTCTTTGGGTGTAAGTGTTTTATCTTGAATGAAAAGGATAACTTAGGAAAATTCGATGCTAAATCTGATGAAGGAATTTTTCTTGGTTATTCTTCGGTTTCTAAAGCTTTTCGCATCTTCAATAAAAGAACCTTAATTATTGAAGAATCCATCCATGTTGTTTTCAATGAGATTTCAGAAATTAAGAAAAATGATCTTGATGATGATATTAATTTTGATTCCTTGAACTTAAACGAAACCCCGTCTCCAACTAGCAACTTGGTTGCATCTACTTCCAAAACATCCTTACCCAAGGATTGGAAGTATATAGATGCTCATCCTAAGGAACTAATCCTAGGAGACACATCAAAGGGGGTTCAAACACGATCTTCTTTTAAAAACTTTTGTGCCAACGCCGCTTTTCTCTCCCAAATTGAACCCAAATGTGTTGATGAAGCCATGAAAGATGATTCATGGATTTTCGCAATGCAAGATGAATTAAATCAATTTGAGAGAAATGAGGTGTGGACGCTTGTTCCTAGACCAAATGACCATTTAGTAATTGGTACTAAATGGGTCTTTAGAAACAAGCAAGATGAAAATGGTATCGTAGTTAGAAACAAGGCTAGATTAGTGGCCAAAGGTTTCAACCAAGAAGAAGGTATCGATTACGAAGAAACCTTCGCACCTGTGGCTCGATTGGAAGCCATAAGGATGCTCCTTGCCTATGCTAGTTGCAATAATTTTAAATTATTTCAAATGGATGTTAAAAGCGCTTTTCTAAATGGTTTCATTTCTGAAGAAGTTTATGTTGAACAACCTCCTGGATTTGAAAATAATGGCTACCCTAATCATGTGTTTAGATTAACTAAAGCTCTCTATGGTTTAAAGCAAGCCCCAAGGGCTTGGTATGAGAGACTTAGCTCTTTTCTCATTGAAAATAATTTCGTAAAAGGCAAGGTTGATACTACATTGTTTATCAAGAATTTTGAAAATGATTTTCTCATTGTTCAGATTTATGTTGATGACATTATCTTTGGTTCTACAAATGAATCTCTTTGTAAATCCTTTTCGAAAACTATGAGTCATGAATTCGAAATGAGTCTAATGGGAGAATTAACATTCTTCTTAGGCCTACAAATCAAACAACTAAGCAATGGCATCTTTATTAGTCAAACCAAATATGCTGTAAGTTTGCTAAAGAAGTTCAAAATGAATAATTCAAAAGCCATTGACACTCCTATGAGCACCTCCACTAAGTTAGAAATTGATGAGAATGGAGAAAGCTTCGATCAAAAAACCTATAGGGGTATGATAGGAAGTTTACTTTACCTCACTGCCACAAGACCAGACATTATGTTCAGTGTAGGACTTTGTGCTAGATTTCAATCAGACCCTAAGATATCTCATCTCAAAGCTGTCAAAAGAATACTCAGATATCTTAATGGAACTACAAATCTAGGATTATGGTACCCAAAATCAGAAAATTTTGAACTAACAGCTTATGCTGATGCGGACTTCGCTGGCTGTAAACTAGACAGAAAAAGCACATCAGGATCATGTCAATTTTTAGGACATGCCCTTGTATCCTGGTCATCTAAGAAACAAAACTCAGTTGCCCTATCAACAACCGAAGCTGAATACATTGCAGCAAGTGCATGCTGTGCACAAGTTGTATGGATGAAAAACACTTTAGAAGATTACAAAGTGAATCTTAAAGATATTCCCATTAAATGTGATAACACGAGTGCAATATGCTTAACTAAAAATCCTATACAACACTCAAGAACAAAACACATTGATATTAGACATCACTTTATACGTGATCATGTCACTAATCATGACGTGACCATAGAATTTATTGATACCAAACATCAACTGGCTGATATCTTCACAAAACCCCTATGTGAAGAACAATTTGATTACATAAGAAGAGAATTAGGAATGTTGATGTGTCCGAATAATTAAACTAGTTAAAATTATCTTTCGGATGTTATTACTATTACATGCCTTGAAAATATGAAGCAACATACCAATGTAAGTTGATAAGTTAGCAGTATGACATTGATATGGTAGCTATTGCTAATATGTTTGCTATCATGCCATGTATCAAACAAAAATTTGCATCATACAAGCTGATATCTTACCATGTGATACAATGCTACACTTGCTAAAAATCCTGCTATGCAATATGATATAATGCTGTACTTAAAATAATTGTGTTACTACATCAAAATTATTCGAATACTATTACATGCCTTGACAACGCTTAACATGTCGCAAATTATGTGACAAATATTTTTAACCAAATGCATGTAAGAAGTTCATTTTTCAGGATGTATGCTAAAAATGGGATGTTCCCATACACTCTTATTAAAACTCCTTGGAAAATGACTTTCCTCCGTCAAGCAAAAACAATACAGTGATATATGTGTCATGACTTCTTTTATATGCTTGATAATGCTATCATGCTTTTTGTTGATGACAAAGGGGGAGAAAAATATGAATTGATAAATACTATGTCATAGCTAAACTGCCATAATCATATCTATGTCATAGGTGCAAATACTTGAGTGATGCTATAAACAATGTTATGCCATCCTTGCATCACCAAGAGATATGTGAACATGTACTATGTCATAGCTAAACTGCCATAATCATATCTATGTCATAGTTGCAAATACTTGAGTGATGCTATAAACAATGTTATGCCATCCTTGCATCACCAAGAGATATGTGAACATGTACTATAGTTTGCATCATATCTTGATATTGTAAAGAAAATGCAAACTTACTAGAATATATCAAATGTAAGCATCATGTAAAAAGTCCTTCGTTGCTTTATATGATTACATGATGAATGGTTACAAACACAATCATACAAACTTGTTGATGTATGTCATGCATTGACATAATTCTTGAAGAGATACATCATGATAGGCATCATGATGGGAGCATTGATAAGTTTAACTGATCTAACTTATCAATGCGTCACTTGAATTCTTAGGTCTTGAATTCAAGGTTGAATTATCTCAACTATGGCATATAGATAGGGGGAGTTAAGGATAACTCCTTTATCAATTGATTGTCATCATCAAAAAGGGGGAGATTGTTGAATCTCGGATTTTGATGATGAAGTCAATTGTCATTTGTTATCTAATCTATATGTTGAGATAAGTGTGCAGGATTAACTACGATGAGATTAAGACAAGCAGCAGGAGTTGCCCCGGAGTCAAGATCAGGATCACGTTGGGAGTTCGAGAGTTCGACGGAAGTTCGGACGGTCGTCGGAGGTTCAGAGAGAACAGATCCGAGAAGTCCAGAAGCTTGCCAAGCGAAGCTCGTCGGAACTCGCCAAGTGGATCGTCGCAAAGTCCAGGAGTATGCCGGATGTCCGCAGAAGGATCACCGAAGGTTGTCGGTTGATCGACGGAAGTTGGCCGGAAACTCGCCGGAAGAAGCGATTGACGCATCGGAGCAAGCTGCAGAAGTTGTCTTAGAGATAATCGTAGTTAGCACGATGATTAAGCAGGAAAATGGGAGGTGATCCCATTAGCTTAATCTTGGGGCAATTGGGCCCCTGAAAAGATACAAGTGGGTCGAATGGAGTGAACCATTCGGACCCTGATTGCACCAGGAGGTGCAACCGCCCCAGCCAGGAGGTGCAACCGCCAGGGGTGCACGGCTGGGAGGTGCAACCGCCCCAGCCAGGAGGTGCAACCGCCAGGGCTGCACGGCTGGGAGGTGCAACCGCCCCAGCCAGGAGGTGCAACCGCCAGGGGTGCACGGCTGGGAGGTGCAACCGCTCCAGCCAAGAGGTTGCACCGCCAGAGCTCAAGTTCCGAGCTCTGCCAGGCGATGCAACCACCAAGCTCAGTCTTCGAGCTTTGGCAGTGTGGTGCATCAGCCTGAGCTCAGTCTCGAGCTTGGCCAGGTGATGAATTCACCAAGCTCGGTCTTCGAGCTATGGCAGAATGGTGCATCAGCTTGAGCTCAGTTTGGAGCTCTGCCAAGTGATGCAACCACCAAGCTCAGATTTCGAGCTCTGCCAGGTGATGCAACCACCAAGCTCAGTCTTCGAGCTCTGCCAGGTGATGCAACCATCGAGCTCAGTCTTCGAGCTCTGGCAGAGAAGAAGCAATCGGCAGAGCTCAGTCTTCGAGCTCTGCCAGGCGGTGCCACCTCTCCAGTCGAGAGGTGCAACCGCCTGATCCCAGAAATTCTGGGATTGGATCGATTTGATCGATTTGAGCTCGAAATTTGAATTGGGTTGGGGCCTATAAATACCCCACCCATTCAGCACTGAAAAGATACAGACACATACCAAAATTGTGATCTTTTCTGTGATTCTAAAGAGCTCAAACGTGTTGTAAATCCTTGAGTCTCCTCCTTCTGTTCTTCAAGTTTCCAACTGTAAAGTGAGGAGAGAAAGGTCTGTAAAGGTTGTCTCCTAAGCCTGTCAAAAGGAGAGAAACTGTAAGAGGGAGGTTTGGCCTTCGCCCATTGAAGGAAGGCAGCTAGTTGACGTCGGCAACCTCATCGGTAGAGGAAGCCAAAAGTGGAGTAGGTCAAGGCTGACCGAACCACTATAAATCTCTGGTTTGCGTTTAATTTCGAGCACTTTATCATTACTGCAAACCTCCCTCATCTCTACTGCTCTCTGCGCTTTCACGAACAAGTTCTAAGTGCTGTTCTTCCAAATCTGGATTCAGACGTAAACTCGTATTTTCGTACATTACAGTTTACGTTTACGTTTGATTCTGCAGAACTGTTTTCTGCGCTTTTACGAACAAGCTTCCTTGCAGTTTACGCTTGCATTTTAATCCTATTTATAACTGCAATCTGTCCTCTACGATTTTACGAACGAGTTTCAACATTTAGACGTAAAACTGCATTCGGACGTAAATCGGCTTTCTTCGCTCAATCATCAGATTTCAGTTTACGTTTACGTCTTGATTTTAACTGCATACTGCCTTCTGCGAATATACAAACGAGTTTCAGAGTTTAGACGTAAATCTGCGTCTAACTGCGTTTAGACGTAAATCTGCGTCTTGACGTAAAACTGCGTTTAGACGTAGAACTGCGTTTAGACGTAACACTGCGTTTAAACGTAAAACTGCGTTTAGACGTAAAACTGCGTTTAGACGTAAAACTGCGTTTAGACGTAAAACTGCGTTTAGACGTAAATCTGCGTTTAGACGTAAATCTGCACTTAGACGCAATCTGCGCTTAGACGCAAACTGCACTTAGATACAAACTGAAAATTTGCTTTTGCATCATAATCGTTTTTGAACGAACGCAGCTTTTTGTTTTTAAATTATTATAAGATTTCCGCTGCACTAATTCACCCCCCCCCCTCTTAGTGCTCTTGATCCTAACAGGTTCAAAGTTCCTTGAATGCTGATGAACATATCTACCATTATGTTTTGTCTTCTGAGATTGTTTCGATATGTACAAAGTAGATGCATGTCTATAGGGACTCCAATCAAGTAGCTAAATGAATAGCTTCAGATTTTAAATGTAGTCAGAGCTTCATCATCCACATTTTTATGCATCTGAAGCTAAAGAAGAGCCAAGATCTTCACCAGAGAAAACCTGAGTTAGCATATGCAGAGACAGTCAACATGTAACTGTAAGCCAGGGTATATCCTAAAAGGGTGCCATGTCTACTTCTTGATGATGATAACAATTGCAACTCTTAATATTCTAAGTCTCATATTCTGTGATCTTTCAAGTTTTTTCTGGCTTTTGCTAATCAACTTTACCACTTGTCTACATGATCATTTATCAAGACAATTAGTGATTTGCAGTTATGACCAGTTAGAGTGACTACTGGTTGATGCCAATGATCTTTCTTGATTATGAGGTGAAGACTGGGGAAGTACATGATCTTTCAACATCAAAGTTCAGTGAGTGAATTCACTTGAAAGCTCTGTGGTAATGAGATTATTTTTTTGCTGATATTAGTAAAATAGAGAATATATTTGAAGGTTTTTTTTTATTCCTTGATTTAAAGAGACTCTATGTTTCACTGAACTGATATATGAAAATGTTTCACTAAAGTAAATGAAAAATACTTTTACCTTTTCTTTGTAACTGCAGTTCACTAACATCAGTTAAATATGATCAATCTGTGGTTCTTTGGATGGCTGTTAAATGGAAATAAGATATATGGGTGAATATATATATCTATATATAACTATGCATATTATTTTTAGATGTTGAAAGGGTAAGTATATAGAACTCCTTGATCTCTACCTTATTATTAATAACTTCCTTTTTTTCTAAGGAAAAAAACTTCAGCTATTGGACTTCATAAGGCACTAAAGCTACACAAAGTCTTGCCAATCAAAATCATCACCCCATATGATTCTTGTATCACATCTACAGCCTGTACTGGAAACATTATATGCTCTTTTTCTTTATATTTGTAGTAATATGTGTAAAGCAAACCACATTGACCTTCCTGTCCAACTGCAAAATATCATAAAAAAACCTTGCCTTTAGGTGAAATTTATATATTTTAGGAAGTCAGAAACCCTCAACTTTGGTTCTTTTAAACCTTCAAGAATTGCCATTCCTTCTGCTTGAATTGGGCTTCAAGCATAGATTGGAGAACTACCTGCAGCCATCAGCCTTCCATGCCAATGTCTCAGTGTATATCCTACTCCACTAGTCCCTATATTAGGAAGGAAATACCCATTGTCTTCCAAAGCATTCTTCTTTAGTACTCCACAGTGCAATCTCTAATGTTCCCCAACCCCCATATATATATATATATATAGTTTTGTCATCTAGATTTTAACCTATATATTTATAAGTTATCCCTAACACTATTAATTTTATCAATACAAACATGAAACTAAAAGGTAAAATAATAATTATATCATCTTGATTGATGATAACGGATAACGATGTTTTTGGGGGACACGATGAATATTGTAGATGAGGAGAGTGATGACGTCTCTTGGTAGTACTATCATCCATTATCATCAATTCATATGTTAAAATTATTTTTATATTTATATATATATATAATCATGGTGTTAAAGTGACGTAAATATTTTATTTTCCTAATTATAAAAATATTAATATAATTTTTAAAATATAAAGATTAAAATATTAAAAAAATTAATTATAAAAAGAATAATCTATAATTAACCATCCCACAGGATTTAATGCCGAGGTCTTGAAGGCTAATTAAGAGGCCAAAACCAGGGTTTACCCGATAACTAAGGGATTTAATGTAATGACCGATTAAGTCCTCCGCGCCACTATTTCTGCACGGGCGGCTCCCCGCGTCCGCCTCTTCCTCCTCCTCGGCTCCGGCGGTCGGTAGTGTCGCTGCCCTGCGGTTCTCTTGGCCATGAGCGGTGCCTCTTCCAGCTCGTTTTAGTTCGGACTCGTCCTTCTCCTACCCCGATCTGTCTCCTGGGTACTCTCCTCTGAAGTAAAAATCGGATTTTTCGCGGGGTTTTGCCCTCTTTTCCCGCTGCTCGATCTCTTTAACAAAACGTTATGGGGGTTTCACTGGCTTTCATGGTTTCGAGGGGTTTTGGCTGCGATTCCTCGTAAAATGTTAGTCCAATTCGGCTTTTTAGGAAAGATATAGTCTTTCTGCCAAAAAATGTCAAAAGAACTTTCTGTTCTATCCAAAAACTCTACCCTAATGCGATTGCTTTCTGGACATGGAAAAGAGATATTTTCGATTCATTTATTGATTTTGCTGTAATAAATTCTGAAGTTTATGGGAAGAAAGCGTCAAAAGATCCCTTTTAATGGATTAAAGTTTATGCTCCAAGTGATTCATTAAGTGGGTTAACATTTGTTTTGTACATTTATCACTGATTTAAACAGACTTAATGCTAATATGCAATCCTCGGTGTAAGAAGTAAGATGGTCGAAATATACGTCGAGGCCAATAATAATTAGATGCAAATGATCCAACCACATCATTAGATTGGATGAGTTGCTGCAGTGTTTGACAAGGATTTAGCTGCAATCCGATTAATAATTCTTTTATCAGCTATTTACATAGTTATGGTTTATTTTGCTTAAGTTAGCCTGTGTGTCTAATGTGGAAGCCATCTCTCACATACATAGAATGGATCAGGATATCTCCGTTTAGTTTCTTTTGTTTCTCATGTTGAATGTGCATTGATCAGGATACAAGTTTCTTCGACTTGGCCGAAATGCTGGTGATCAGAGAGAAAAATGAAGTGAAGAATGGAAATAATGAGCCTGTTGATGCTGATGATGATGAAGATGGTGATGTTGGGGAGGGTGAAGATGAGTTGTCTGATGACAATGGGGAGGAATATGAGAACCCCGATACCGATAATGGCAAGAAAAATCCGGGTGGAGACGAACAGAATGGAGAGGGAGAGGAGGAGGAGGAGGACGACGAAGATGGTGTAGAGGAGGATCGGGAGGACAAGGATAAAAGAGGAAGAGGCGCTTCAACCTCCAAAGAAAAAGAAGAAGTAAGACATGGTTTTAGTTGTAGTTTGTTTTGTTCTTTCAAGATCAGAGCAGACTTCAAGCACAGCCATTAGGAAATAAAACAAGAAAACTCATGCGTGCAGCTCTATTTTAGTATCAGAATTAGAGCCAAATGCAGCTCAATTATTCCTCATCTAACATAGCTTGAATACTTTTTCTTTCTGCTCATCTTTGCTGCTCTAATTTAGTATCAGAATTTTCAAAACATAGACTCAAATGCAGCTCAATTATTCCTCATTCAACATAGCTTGGATAAGTTCTTTGTGGAAAAATGTAGAATATAGCTTGAAAATGAGACAGAAGCTGGTTTTGTGGGGTAGAATTAAGTCATGCAAGTGCTTCTACTGCTGCTTCTCTCTACAGAATCAAATCATAGCTTGAAGTTTTCTGATGATGGGTTAAGTGAAATGGATTGAATAGAAGATAAACAAGGAATACAGATATCACCAATGTCAAATCTAATTTACAAATGTTTGTGTGAATTTTTAGTACATATTTCCACACTTTTTTAAATTTTCCTTGCTCTACATTTCATTTTTTTTCAGTCTTGAAACTAATTCTAACTTGGTAATAAAAACATAGCTATAGATTGACACAATCAAGTAAATAAATTACATACATATTATTTACCTAGATATTCCTTTCATTAATTAGTCTGCTGTTTCAAGTTGATTCTCAAAATATTTTTTATGTCAAATTATTTGGTGAATTATTGGGTCTGAGTTAACCAAATCAGCTGAACTGAAATATGAGACAATCACAGTCAGTTAAAATTTTTTTTGCTTACAAGACTTTGGCATCGACTGTGATACCATTAACAATGATTAAGAATGGATTTGATTCACAGAATCAATAGTTCGAATACTAATTGGACACAAGAAATAAATTGAGAACTAACTTGAAATAGCACCCAAAGTCAAAAAGCTACCTAAGAAGTTTAGCCTTTGTGTATTTACATTCACATACATACATACATACATTCATGCATAGCATATCTGTGTCTGAAGTCAGCAATATTAAGAAGAAGACTAGACATTTAGGCTGTCCATGATAGAGGTGTAAAGCACAGAGTGTTGTGAAGTCTATCCATTATAAAATTGACCCTACTGTGCCTACCACCAACATCTCCATGTTAATAGCCTTATCTGATTTCAGCATCACAAATTAGATAGATTTACTTTACATAATGGCAACAAAATCTTTTGGATTTGTGACGTACCCTCTTTCTTCTTCCAGTCCAAATCCATTTTCAAAAAATGACAATCAAGCAGATTCTCTTCTGAAGAAACTGAGTCTAGTATAAATAGAGATCCTACCCTTCACAACTTTCCTTTCATGAAGAAACTTTGAATCAGAAAGCTGAAATTCTGTAAGATCTCCACCCAACAACTGTCTCTATTGGAAGTCTCACCTCCCTCTCCTCCCACTGGCACAAGATCAGCACTTGAAAATAACGGCAGTTCAGAGCTTAAAGATGATGGTAGATTTTCAATTCTTCTCCAACATCATCATGTCTTCTCGGTCCAACAGTAAGCAATGGCAGATAAGTTTCCACTTCGACTTGCCCTGTTTCCTCTTCTATCGGTTGAGTTTTATCTCATGGTTTGATCAGTTTCAGATGACCGGCTGGGAATCAGTGCAAGATGGCAGCAGCCACTGCGATTACATTGATAGATGCTACACAAAAGTAGACTGCATGGTCCCATGCGAAGCATCTGGCCACTCACCAGGCACGGTGCTGCGTGTCCCTGATTCCACGTCCATGGCCTAGTAGACTGCTGCCTCCCTGCATGATTTTAGGGAGAATTCAAGCAGTGTTATCTTCTAACTCAAACTTATATCTACATTGCACACAGTTTGAGTTGATGTCTCATGTATTAAAAGCAGGAGCAACAAGGTCTCAACTGTAACTTCAATCTATCAATTATAAGAAGGTTTTTGGTATAAGAAAGGAATTCAAGTCAATGGAAAACTACTGAAATGTGTCTGAAAATGGATACCAATTTCAACTGTAACTTCAATACATTGATTTGGCTTAAGAAATTGAATCGAGTCAATGGAAAACTACTAAAATGTGTCTGAAAATGGAAACCAATTTCAATTATAACTTCAATCCATTGAGTTGTTTTAAGAAGGTTTTCGGCACTGGAAATGGAATCGAGTTAATCGGAAACTACTGAAATGTGTCTGAAATCAGGAATAAATATTCACATCTGACTCTAGTCCATGATCAATGACGTGAAGCCTTAATGAAAAATGCATGCTCATGATGTATGTGCAGGTACGGTCACATAGTGTGTTCAGGCTGTAGTCTTGCATTAGCAGAAGGGATGAAGAGACATGCATTAGCAACATGCTAAGCTCATTATTCCTCGAACTAAAGAGAATGATGTAAAGAACAAAACCAAAGAAAATCTAGGATGTTCCTTTGACTTCTTCCTTTACAGCCGAGAAAATTTCTTCAACAGAACAACTCGATATATGGAATTATCCTGGGGTACATGAATTTCTCTATATAAGGAGCAATTGTGGCAGGGAATATGCTGCCTGATTATATATAAGTGATGGTATAGATACTTTATTTGCGTTAATGAAAAATAAAGGTAATTTTTTGCTCATTACCTATATATACCTGAAGAAGTTCATTTTGCTTCAGTCCTATGCCAGCAAGTTACAGATTTCCTAGACACAAGAAAAAGAAAAGGGTTACGGCAACAAGGACTTTCATATATAGATTTGGTTTTTATGTAAATAAAGGGATAGGTGCTGAATTCTGGGAATATAAAATTTCTAACCTGTAAAAAGTAAATTTATGGTTGTGCTAAGATAAAAGGTCATCACATTTGAGGTGGGACTATCCTCTTTCCCAATATTTCCTTCTCCAGATAACATTGTTCTTTTGGGTCTCAGCCTTAGAATCGGATCTCATGTATCCTAATTCTTCCCTGTTGATAGCATATATCAAAATTTACAGCATCCAGACTTGTCTTTTGCTAGGCCTGGATCTCCTGAATAAGATCGTTCATCTGTATGGTTCCAGAGTTTATCATTGAATAAGCAAAACAATTCTCGATATGCTAGATGGATTCTACCAAAAATCTTTGCATGAGCAGAAGCCATATCTGAAGTGATGAAAGCGAGTAGCATCTCGCACGATGATTTCCCGTCCTACGATTTTGGATATAAACTTTATTGCAGAGTGACAGTCCTTGCAGACTCTTAGGTTCTTCATAATCCTCAAAGTTGTGTTCTCAGGAGTACTGATCAACCCAAAAGCAATAGCAAGCTTTTCGCTGTGATGACTAAGTAATTGCTCCTTCAACTCCTCATCAATGTCGTGCAAGACAGATTGGGTATCAGGAACAAAACCTGCTTTCTTAATCTCCTTCCAGAGCTTTGCAGCCATCTGATATATTGCATCCCTCTGTGGGTGCAATCCATCATCAACTCCGAAGACATGAACCTTGTTCTTTATGTGTGTCCAGCTAAACCCTTGCTCTTTCTTCACTCTTTTATCCTTCATTAGCTTCCAAATCTTAGCAGCATCATCCCATCTCCCACATGCAGAATATACATTAGCAAGTGCAGAATAAGCACCACTGTTAACAGGATCGATAGCCAGCAATCTTTCTGCCGCAACCTTTGCCAAGTCAGCATCTTTCTGAACTTTGCAAGCAGCCAGAAGGGACCCCCATGCTATGGCATCTGGTTCTACTGGCATCGTTTTTATGAACTCTTGGGCATCCTGAGTTAAACCAGCACGCGCAAACAGATCAATCATGCATGAATAATGGCTTTGTGCGGGTTGGATCATATACTTAGTCTGCATCTGTTGAAAATAATGCCTCCCTTTCTCAACTAGTCCTGCATGTGTACACGCTGAAATCACACCAACATATGTTATATGGTCGGGCCTCACGCCTGTGCTAATCATATTTTCAAACAAGACTATAGCTTCTTCTCCTAGGCCATGTTGAGCCAAAGCTATGATCATTGAGGTCCATGAGACAGTTTCTTTACTCTGACATATCTGATCGAACACTGTCTTTGCTCCTGCAATGCTTCCAGATCTAGCATACATGGTGATAAGGGCATTGCTCACAGAAACTGACAGTCCTGTTGATCTGATAGCTCTGCAGTGAATCTGCTTGCCATGATCCAAGGATGCCAAGCTCGAACAAACACTCAGTATTGCAGCCAGCGTGTAATGGTTTGGCTTAGGACCATTGTCAACCATCAACCTAAAGAGATCCATGGCTTCACTATTGAAACCATTTTGAACATACCCAACAATCATAGCTGTCCAAGCAACAACATCCCGATAATTCATCAAGTCAAAGATTTCTCTAGCTGGTTGTAAGTCTCCGAGCTTAACATAACCCTCGAGGAGTGCAGTAAAGGATACGACACTAAGATCAGAAGCCATTGTTTGTTCAAGAACCCTTCGAGCAATTGCTACCCCACCAGACTTGGAGTACATTGAGATCAAAGCATTCCCAACCTGCCTATGACATGGCATTTCAGTTCTGACTATACGGGAATGGATCTGCTTTCCCACTCTCAACAGTCCTAGGAAAGCACAAGCAGAAAGAGCACTGGTTAACGTGAAATTATCAGGGACCACAGACTGTTCTTTTAGCATACGCGAGAAGAACTCCAATGCCTCCTGATTCAGGTTATTCTGATTGTATCCTGCAATGATCGCATTCCAAGTGACAATGTTACGATCAGTCATCTCGTCGAATTGGTCCTGAGCAAGATCCATTCTTCCAGACTGAGAATACATAGAAATCATAGAATTCCAACTCGATACACTCCTCAATCTCATCATATCAAAAACAGCCTTTGCAGTCTCTACGTCCCCCGACTTTCCATACATGTTGATCAGGGAATTAGCTACGACAACAACACCACTCAGCCCAAGCTTAGCCACAAAAGAATGCACCTTTCTACCCACGTCCAACGCCTCGAGGGCTGCACAGGATGAGAGCACATTAGTAAATGTGAACTGTGACGGTGGCACTCCAGACCGAACCATCTCCAAGAACACAACAACCGCCCGTTCAAATTCTCCCATCAGATTCAATCCCACAATCATCGTGGTCCAAGAAACAGAGTCCCTCTGGGGCATTTCAACAAACACCTTATTCGCCCTTCCAATCATACCACCTTTTGCATACATGGCCAGCAAGGTATTCCACGAGAACGCATTCTTGAGATGCATCCCGTCGAAAACATTGTGGGCATCGGTAAAATATCCAAACTTAGCGTAGAGATTGATGATATTGTTGACGAGGTAGACGCCGAGGTGGAGGCCGGCCTTGACGACATGTGCGTGGATGGATCGGCCGGCGGCGACGTTCTCGGTCCGCAGGCACGTCTGAAGGAGAAAAGCATAAAAGTCTGCAGGAGGAGATGGCCGGGAATGGATCGACCGAAGCCGAGTGAGAGACATAGAAGAAGAAGAACCACATCAAGGCAGAGTGCTTCAGTTATATATATATATATATATATATATATATATATATTTATATAAAATAAATTTGAAGTTCAATCATATTAAATGTCTAAAAAATGATTTCTATATAAAGATAATTATGAAAATTTAAGATCGATTTTTCCAAAAAAAAAAACAAAGAATCCTTAATGGATCTTCTTATTAGGAATAAAAAAAAGACATTAATAAAATAGAGAATTCAAGAGGATAATTAATTAGGTATAGCTTTATATTTTGAAATCATAAATCAAATTGTACAACCTCAAAACCAACCAAACTAAACAATTTACTTAATTTTTTTATTTTCATATTTATTAACACAGAGTTGGCAATTGATTGGTTAATCAAAAGACGATTTTGGTACTCATTTAACTTAATAATATATTTTTATTTAACAAAAAATATTTTAAAATCATATGTTAGCTCAAACTCCAATTGAACAGATAATTAAGATTAAAATCCATCTTTGACTTCATATTTAATTTGATTTATTCTCTAACCTTTAAATTTACAGAAAAGAAATGAAAAGATAATACCTCTTTATTTCACATGCAGGCAGGAAAACCTTTCTTGGCACAGTAGCCAGGAAGATTCTTCCACATGCAGATTTGAAGAACATGTACACAGTTTCCTTGTCAAACTTCCTTTTGACTAGTGTTGACTATTCCAATACAGCTTCCTTGTCAACCAAGCCACCATCCATCCTTCATCTCCTATAAATCCTCATTCATTCATTCATGACTCCAGTACTACAAAACTATTCCACAAAGAGAGAGAGAGAGGAATCCATTTGGAATCTCTCATTGTTTTGGTCCTGGTCATGGCTTTTGTAGGGTATGATGTTGCTGAAATATATGTAGAGAGGAAACTCTTCAAGGAGAAGATGGAAAGAAGGGAGAAAGCGTTGGAGGGAGAAGACCTCAATGGCAGAAGAGACCAACAGAAAGGAGGTAGGGAAAAGAAGAGAGGAGGAAACTTCAAATGGAGGATCTTTAGCCTAGTCAAGAAAATACACCCCAAGCTCAGTGAAGAAGGATGATGCTTCTTCTAGTTAATTTACAACTCTTCTGGATTCACCATTACTGTACTCATGAAGAAGAAATCTTTGCTCTCTTGTTTGTAGAGATTAAACTTGTGTTGCCCATCTGGAATTTGTAGGGAAAATATTTGATTTCTCTTGTTTGTCACCTCTTTTCATTTGTTCTTTTGTTGTCATTGAATTTTGTAAAACAAAAACTAATTTTTAGTAAACTCTTTTTTGAAACCAATGACTAATCGAATCGGAGAGATTTGAAAGCCAACCCTCTGTCATTTTGACTTACTAACTAAAGGGTTTGAGTGTTAAAAACACTAAAATACCTTAAATTTTTAAGAGTGTTAAAGAACTTTTTTTTTTATTATTATAAAGATGAAAGACAAGAAAACTATGTTGATGTAATTATTCTCTTTCATCTCTTCTCACCATCTTCCAATTTCCCTCTCTCATCTGTCGCCCTCTCTGATCACCATCCTTTCTTTTCATATTCTATCAATCTCAAAATCTAGAAAAAGCAGGGATTCAGTCACTTGTTCTTGTGGGCTGCCCAGTTCTACAAAATTTGACACTAAAGTAGTGCAAATTCCTCAGCATGCTTAAATATTTGAAGAGATTAAACAATTCATAGCCAACATAATCCCAAGTTTATTAGTTTAATGAATTGTTGGTTACTGAATATTAAGAAAGAATCATTATATGAACTGTGGAAAGAATCATCCAATCATAACAAATTGTATCTTAAAGAAGCAACAAATGGTCATGTTTGGGGATTCAATTTATACAACCACAAGTCTTGCATGTTACAAAAGATTTTTGCCAACTTTACCTCCAGAATCTCTCAGGGACTAACATTAGCACAAAAACAGTCTAAGAACAGTATGCAAAGTCCTCCAAGTGATGGTGCAAATTAGAGCTACTAAATTGGATTTCACAGCCAGATGAACATTAAGCTAAAATTCGAACTCCAAGTGAGCTGACCAAAACATTGTGCTCTGATGTCAGAGGATTGTGCAACCACATCTGTTATGCTTTGGGGCTTTCGATGGTTGCTTCTCTGTGAACAAGTGTAATGTTAGTACCGATAATGAGTTAACAACAATGGGTAAAGGAAATAACTCCAGGACAAGTTGCACATAGACAAACTACAGAAATTTTATCCATGTCAAGCACTGCCATCATCTATTTCCAACATATTCTGAACCATGGAGTGGTTAGACTAAATGTTCATTACTACAGGTATATGATCATTACTACAGATATGCTAAGTTTGAAACATCAATAGAACCGGTACCTGTGTGTCAAAAAGGATCGAAGAAAGTTACTGTATACTATGAGAATGAAGTCCAAACATTTCGAGATGTCAAAGATAGTATATGAATATAGTAATTTATCTGCTAAGAACACCAAGTGAATGATAGTTACATTTAACTTTGAGAACTTGAAGTTTGAAAGATCAATAAAACCAGTACCTGTATGTAAAAAGGATTGAAGAAATTGTGCAATATGACAATGAAGTCCAAAGATTTCCAGATATAAAAAATAGTATATAAGTAGAGCAACTTATCTGCTAAGAATACCAAGTGAGTGCTAGTTTAATTTAATTTTGAGGACTTACACTTGTTTCAGCATATCAAAGGCAGCAGCTATTGGAAATATTTGTGAATTTATTTGTCAAAGATGCTTACTCTACAACTGTTCGTATGTCCAAATTCACTAGTAATAGCTAAGCTAGAGAATAATCACTTATCCGACAGCCCATTGGCTGCTTACAAATCCACTTAGCCTTATACCACTGACACATAATATGAGATCTCTATGACCCTTGTCCTACCTTCTTTAAGTAGATCTCCAGAGAACCAGAAGAAAAAGAACGCAAAAGAAATAAGACAATATATTTAAGAAATATTGGATCAAGATTAGTCAATCATCCATCTTCTTTTCTTTGGAGATCTACTTCCAAATTTATTTAAAATACTTGCTTCCATATTTGTATTGTCTTGATTGCCATTCCCTTTTTGTACAGATTCTCAATTAAGCTTATTGATCTTAATTTCTTTAATTTTTGTTTTTTTCCTGTTTTTGCATGATCATGGTTATGCTGTATAGAGACATTAAATTTCCAAACTAATTTTTTTTCCAAAATACAAAACAAAACAAATTGATTAAAGTGAAAAAAAGAACTTTGACCTAAATGTCTCTCCAATAAAAAAGATTCCAGTTGATCTTTCTCCTTCTAATATCTATTGTAGACCTAGAAGGTGTTTTGATCTCCATCACTTGTATTTTAGAAAGCATACTTAAAGAGCAGATAAGATACGTATTTAGTCAATGTTGTTTCATAAAGACAAAATACCATGGATTCTATCAGTAAGTTACTATTTCTATGGTATGCAAGAACCAAATTATAGTGCCTCTGGACATTGATCATTGTAAAATGACAACAAAAGGAACGGAAGAAAGTGCTTGGACTTAAAACTCATTTAAAGGGTTGCTTGATTATTGATACTAAGTTCAAGTGGGGTTTCACATTATGAATGGCTATAGAGAGTTACACCCACAAATGGTATAAAATATAATGAACTTGAATATATAAATTTTGACTATTATTTTACTGAATAGGCAGTGACTATTCACATTATTACATTATCATACCGTTCTCTGAGGCACATGACATGCTTGTATATTTATTATTCTTAAATGTGTATTTCAAAGGCAGAAACTTTAACGAGATCTTGTTGCTCCTATGTGATGCTTATCTGCTGTTGCTGTCATTTATGGATAAAAGAATTTTCGTTCTTAGGATCTAGGCACAATACCATATACGTTTGTAGGGCTATGTTCAAACAATTTGGCAGTGTTGTGAATCGACATTTAATCAAACTAAGTACAACAACAAATTAATGACATGACATAATAATTCAAAATACCAATTGTGAAGCAATTAGTGAGCATGATCAACAAAAGCCCATAAGCTGTATCACAACAATAAGAACTCAACCTGATAAGAAATACAAAGTTGATATAGAAGGCTCATGAATTCTGAATTACTTTGCTATCAAAAATGGTTTTTAAACAGAACCCCACTACCATTTTGCATCACCAAATAGATCAACTAAAAGCTCAAACTGCCTACATGTCATGTAGCATGCAATAGAATCCCGAGATACCATAAAGTAGCTCAGAAGCATGTTACAAAATTTAGAAGAGGAGCTATGAATCAAGTGATGTACCATTGTTCTTGTCAAGTACAGGAGGTCGAACTACAACATGCATGGTAATTACACCACCAGGAAGCTCACCAACTGGTACCCTAGACTCAGCAATGGTTCGGTTGTTCTCCAATATTTTACCCGCATTTATGAGCTTCACGTCATTGATTGTTTTAGGAGCAATTTCTTTGTCTAAAAATAAAAAAAAGAGTCCAAAATTTTAAAATCATGCAGGAAAGGAACACTAGAAACAAGAAAGTTATGTGAAATTTAATGATCCATAGAATCATAAATTCAATGAAAACCATAACAATGATGAGAACATAGAAGATAATGACAATCGCCATATCACTGAAAAGAAGAGGCATTGATCCAACTAAAATTATCCATTGAGTCAAAAATTGGTTCTTTGTAGGCTAAATGCAAAATAACATTTCTAAATTACATTTAAGGCACAGATTTGTGAGTAAAACATGTCATAGCAATACATTCGATAGCATTAACCAACTTTTGTAATGCTTAATTTCACCTCAACCATTTGTCCAGCTTGCATGCCATTCCGAATATTGGATAGTAGTTCCTTGCATCAAATGATAATTTTTAAAAAGAAAAAAACAACAGATTACCCATTTTTGGTTATCATCAATGGAAGGGCACATAAGCATGCATTAGTTGATAAAATACAGAAAGCAAGCATAAGTCCAAAATCCTGATATCTGTCTTCATCCAAACTAATGAAAAAAAAGAATTCTGGTCTTTATGGAATGCAACTACGAATATAAGATATCAATTGGAAATGGTCAAAGACAAATGTGAAGCACCATAGACGGCAGCTAAACCAATTCAAAGAACAAAGTAATATCTATCATCTTGGAAAGGAAAGATCAAATATGTTGACAGACAGCAAACTCACACTGATCCAGGTACTGGAAGTTACATAGAACTGTGCCACTAGACCAATAACATAAAGAAAAGGAAGGTAAAACCAAGTGCTGATTACCTCCTCCTTGTGTGCACGGGACAGTTTTTAAGCAAGACATATCGGAAACATGGACAAGCAGGACATCAATGAGAAAATTAATGCTTATCCATGCTAAGATACTAGGCCATTCGGTTAAACATCTAGAAGAACTACGTACATGAGCAAAAGCTACACTGAATCCATTCATAAATCCGGATCCACATAATCCTTTTCTGCCAAATGAAATAAGAAATCCGCGAGAAACAATCCGTCCAAGAAAGAATAGAAAGAACAACTACAAGAACACTACATGCTATTGCCAGAATTATCAAGCTCTGACCTTGAGGCCACCGATCGAGTATGAATTCTTTGAGAGATGCCACGGTGGTGGAAGGATCATACTTGTTCGGCCCGATGTCTGTGCCATCAGAGAGCCTAAATTTGAGCTCAATCAAGTCTTCTTTTGCCATTCTAGATCACCTCCAAGAAAAGAGAGAATCTTGGATTTAGTATGGCATGATATCCTCGCTCGAAATCCAATCTCCTAGAAGAACAATAGAGATTTTGAGCAATTCGATATCTACAAACAAATCACTTCAGAATGTCGAGCAAGAACTGATCTTTACGACAAATCCCAAACACCCTTCTGCCGCCGCTATCGAGCCTCCAAAGCCGGCAGCAGAAAGCCCCCCCACCCCCCCACCCCCTTTTGGCAATAGATTTCCAAATCCAAAACCAAAGAGCAGGGGGTCTCAGCGATCGCCCAGATTGAGATCTCGTGATTCCGGTTCAGGAAGCCGAGATCAATCCCCCCCAAGGAGGGAATTCCTCGCGTAAAAATTGGATCTTGATTTCTTCGATCATGCCAAAGAGGAATCCCGCGTTGGGAGTCTCCCCTGTTGACATAGGCCGAGAAGGAGCCGAAGAGGCGACTTTTAAAGGATACTCCCATTTTTCTGTTTTCCACCTCCGGCCTTCACTAAATTATTTTTATTTATTTATTTATTTATTTATTATTATTATTATTATTATTATTTTATCGTTGAATAATAATAATAATAATAATAATAATAATAATAATGATGATGATGATGAGGAGGAGGAGGAGGAGGAGGAGGAGGAAAAATACTATAAGGTCCCTCAAAATCAAATTGATTTCTTATATAAATATAATATGTAAATTAAAATATTTTTATCCAATTAATTTAATTTTATTGTACAAAACTCTAACTATAGTAAATATGTTATATATTTTTCCCTTACAAAGTCTAGCTTTCACCATTGGATACTCCACAATAGTTCAAGAACAAGACTCTCTCAAAGTTCCCAGTGGTGGCTTCTAAAGGGACCCAAATTACAGTAGAAAAAGAAGAAGAAGAGGTCACAAAAGAAAGAATCAAATTTTGAAGCCAAAGAGGAATCATATATGATCACTAATAAATGAAACTCTAGAATTTAAAAGCTTTCATGTAAGTTAAAAGGATGTGTGAAAGAAAAGATGATAAATTGGATTTGTTGAGCTATACAATTTATTATTGTTTTATATATACAGCAGGAATATGGCTAAAATAATTAAACATTATTTTATTAGTGCCTATTGAATAATAACCAAAACAATAGATTTATGAAGAACAATTTCAATAATAAAACTATTTAATTTTTTTTACATGAGAAGAATTATGAAAAGATGTGATAAGTGTTGAAATGTGTGCAAAACTAAGTATATAATGTAAACTCAAGTACTACACCTATATTTTTGAGTTAAATATTAGGTAAAAAGGTATATATGATGGATCATAAAGATGTTAATTGGAGAACCATAAATTCTAAATATTTAAATTTTTTAAAATTTTTTAAAAGTATCCCTCCCATCAAAATCTTTATCAGGTTGTATTGGAGTGAGATTATAATTTTGTTCATGAGACAAATGCAATAGAAGATTCTAAAACTTATGTCTTGATGTAATAGAAGATTCAAAACTAAGTAGAAGCCCAGTTCAATGGGTGGACTATTGCAAGGATTCTCAAGGCATCAAAGGTGTTTTGGGGACCTCCACAAAGGAGCTCCATTATTGACACAAAGACATGGCTTCAGATGAACCAGAATCTTGGCTGACCTAACAATGGTGACAGGTACTAAATCACCATTTCTGTGACATGTCCCCATCCTGATTCCCAGTGAAACCTCCTGTCTAGGGTTCCACCATTTGTGTTCAATAAAACTGTTCCTTTTAAGTTGCTGTTGCAATTATTAGGTTGGAAAATTAACCTGCAATCTTCTAATATCCTCATCTATTTTCTTTTATACAGTGTTCATATGTGAATTAACAACTCTTCTACTGTACATATAAGAGTGCATATATTAATTCTCCTCATGGTGGAGTAGAGTAAAATTAACAACTCTTCCATGGTAGAATGAAAAAAAAATTTCACTTACAAGAGATTAAGGGTTCAAATCTCATCTAATAAATCAGTCAAATCTCATTCAATACAGAGATAGAAAAATCTTAGAATTAAATTTTATCTTTATTTCTTATCCTTTGTAAAGAAAAAAAAACTGAGATAGAATAAAAGAATTTTGAGCCTCTGAACATTTCCTTGCAAAAGTTTGAAGTCCAAATCTAACCTGCAGGATGTCAGGCTAAACATAGAATGAGTCAAAATGAAGCATTAGGTTTTCTTTCTCTGTAATAAGACAACCATAATAAATGAGATTTGTATATGATGGGCTCCACTTGTATAAAAATTCATCCAAACCTTACCTGCCAAAGTTGAAGTCAGAATCTAAATGGAAGGATCACAAAAAAAAAAACTCTAAATTATTGCGTTAGATTTGCATTGCACTTGGACAACTATCATAGTTAAGAAAGCTGGAGCAAGAATCCTAATCTTATTATTAATGCTCATAAGCATAAAGGCAGAAGAATTAGTTCTTGTGGACTTTCTTAAGCACACTCTGTGATGTAACCTTGAAAACCACCACCCACCAATCCAGCATTTTCTCATTCCTTTTGCTGAGGAAAGATTTTGATTGATATATATGGCACACTGCACTCCACCACCTTATAAAATATATGTTTAAACAAACATGAGATGAAGACAAAATGATTTGGCATAATTATTGTAGGGGGCAATAAGAGGCACCCACCACTCTCATGTCCATATTCTATTGTGGATGTTGGTGATGTCAATGTCTGCAGCACCACAGAATGAAGTTCTCCATCTTCAATACTGCAGCCTGTTTGGCCTGCACCCACCAATGCTATGCCTTGGACCAGTACAGCATGATTGCAAATAATTTGATTGAATGAAAAGAAAAAAAAGAAAAAGAAAAAGGAACTCCAAGTGCAGAATTCTTGATTTTGTCTGATATGGTCAGAATTAAGATTCAATCAGATACATGATATTTATTTTAAAACATAGTTGACCAATCAAGACTCCACAAATACATCCATCCATGTGAGCATGATGATGATGTGCCATCAACTCATCAAGTATTATGACATGACATGATACCATCTAAGTATGTCCGGTCAACATGACATCCAAAAGGCATCATTAGCTAGTAATGTCACAACTTAAGGCAAATAAAAGAAAAAAAAAAATCTTTTCAAGTTATGTTCTTGAGCTTTTTATGACTTTAGTCTCGGAGAGATCTTGCCACATACGCTCAAGTCTACCATAAAGGAAGTGAGATTTGGAGGAGCAATCGCGTTGGGTGTTTTAGAGGGGCATCCGATTTTTAGTGTTAATGAAGTCTGCTTCTGAAATAAATTATTTCAAGATTATAGACTTTTCTTGTTGTGTATGAATGAATTAAGCTTATTATGCTAATCATGGTCTCCTGTGGTAGCTGCTGTATCATTCCAGGAAGCAATTTGGTCGAATTTGGTGACCAATCAAGTTCAAGGTTGGGGTTGACCTTTCAAAAATTTGGTGAAGGAAGGAAATATCTGAATGATCGACAGTGCAAGTAATCAACCTACCTTTGACAGCCAGAGATACTGTCTGCAAGAGTCAAAATTCAGATGCAAATACAAATGAGATCGTAGAGAACTTAAAACAAGGAAATATGAGATGAACTGAATCTGCAGATTATATAGCTGAGATAGTTAAATACAATTATTGTTATTATGTAAATTAATGTGATGGATTTTAAATACCGAGAGTTATCTAAGTGGTTGTTAAGTGTAACACTTGATAAACTATGTTATATATATGGCTATAATTTTTATACATCTTAAAATGTAACAGAAGTGTTTTTCTTACTGCAATTACAAATCACAGGGATAAAAACTACACAAAAAAGGTGTATTTTGCTATCTAACTATGTCAAATTTTTTCTCGAAAGGATGATGAACATCAATAAATCGCTAGAACTTGAATCAAGAAGTACAAGACATCGATAAAATTTTATCGAAAGAACGATAAAGGAGAAGATACATACAAGACACTGATAACTAAGAACTCTTATACATCACAAGAATTTATTTATAGTCCCTATTTATAGAGGGGTGAAGCCAAGAATTTGACTACCTGAAACTTCTAATTTAACTATGACTCTTAAATCATCTTCCTATTTAATCATAAATTTTAATTAACTGCACACACTTTTTTGGTTCTGGTGCATTTGCAACAAGCAAATGATACAGAAGTCAGATCTTATGTGAATCTTCCTGTCAATGCTAGATGAAGCCAAAGCATGGAAACATTACACTGTTTGTGAAAATGAACTTTTGATGCCTGTTCCAAGCAAAATGTAGTGGAGGAGGCATGGACCCAATGAAGGTATCATTTGACATAATGCAGATGCTTGAAGACAGCATTTAGTAATGGACATTCTATGCTCATTAAAAAGTGGCAAGCATATGAGAGCCAAATGAGATGCAGTCCATCAAATTCTGCCTTCTCATGAATTTTACTCTGTAGGCATCTGCTAAATGCATTTTTCTGAGCTGTCCCTCATGGGGTAGTGTTAAATAACCTGTAAAAGTGCAGTACAGAACTTTGCAAATGTAGCAAGGCTTTCTTTCAATGCCAAAAGCTTAAGATTCTTAAGCACTTGGCTTCACAAGAAATCACAAGAAATCATATCATATCCTATAGAAAAATGTCTTTGAAGAGAATTGACAAAGAAGTCATTGATAAGTGGTTCCATATTGCTGCACTGCTTCCAGACAAAGAACAACAAAACCATATCAAAGTTTCCATCCATGAAAAAGAAAAAATCTTGCTGAATTGATTTGATTACAGAGAATGAGATAGTAATGAGTGGGCATAAAGATATATGTGAAGGAACCTTGTGCTGACCTTCACAACTTTCTCAATTAATATTACAGTTCAGGCAATTTGAATGGTAGCATGAAAAAGAAAGAAAGCCATATATTACTACAATGAAATCAGAAAGGTTTGAGTCTACAACTCAACTTATTTCATCTCTCATCTCATATCACTCTAAGCTTTGTTTCCCATCACCTTGTAACTATATCCCTTGCAACCTAGGCTCTGTTTCCAATTGAAAGCTCTGATATATACTAATTTGATAACAGAAGTGAGGTTCTCATACCAATTTTTGCAAAGATAAAAAGTAAAAGGTAGATACAGAGAGGAGTGACTCATTGAGACTCACACTATTATATCTTCTTCTTGCATCTCTCCACACCATTTACAGTACAGAGGGTGTTAGAGAATGACCGTAAACACATCAAGTGTCATCGTCACAATACCCTTAGTGATCTTATAGTTATCTATATGACTTCACATGCACCCATGCAATCATTAATCAAGTTTAATTTCCAACAAAATTAAGCCTGTAATCACACACAGTCTCATGCTTGCACAACTCATCTGCTCCATAGGCACAAAGGCCGCAACTATTTCCTCAATGAGCATCATCTTCCTAGAACTAGAAAAGGCATTTTAGGATCTAAATAGCTTCATTTACACCAAAGACAAATTCTCTGGATGAAGTTTCACTCTTCTGCGAGACGCACAAAGTTTCCAATTTCAATTTCAGTTCATTAACTTGCATCTTAAGCAAACTATTGCAGTAAAGTAGATGTGCCCTTCGAATGTTCATCAGCATCACAGAAACAAATTGTGCATTATTATGCCATGATGATGTGATTTGCAGACAGTACAGAACTCAGAATTGGAAATAGGTTTCAAGCAGTTTGAACTACTTTTATCAGAGGAATTCTCTTATGTGACTTTGACATTTTCACCAGCCTGGAATTTAGCATCTTATCTACTTTGTCAATACACTTACATGAGATTCAATCAGCACATTAACATCATGGGGACAAAGGCAAGGAAACATCAGAGATGAAATATTTTCTTGTGCAAGTACTGATAACCTTGCATATATCTGAATCTATATGTTTGAGTTTATACTGCTGTGATTCGAATCCGCACCGGTGTGTTCATGTTGAGAATTTTAATATCGATAATCGGTCTTGATCGAACTGATTATGATTAATATACATAATCAAATAATACATTTCTTCCTCATTGACCAATATTATTTAAGCAGTCTCCTAAATCACTATTAAATATCACATGCGACTTGAATGTCATGTGGGTCACACTGAATCTAACATGACAAAAAGATGGAAGACTAACACAAGATTTATGATTTGAAATAGAAATCAATGTGATTGTGCTGCTCAAAAAATTTTCGCAGCAGTTCTCACCGGTAACTGTTGTCAACACTAAAATTCCTCTTTCAGATGCAAAATGTCGATGCATACATCACGCTGATCTGCTTCGGTAACGCAAACCATGTTTGAACTGGTACTGGAAGAACATCACACACACACACGAGCTCTAATCTCGGCCTGTTCGCATTCTGAACACTGTGATGCATGCTTGAAAGCTTTTCTCTTGCTACACCATCTTGTTATCAAGCTGTTCTTGTGGACTTTGGGCTCTAAAGATCACAAGTCGCTGCAAATGTGATTGTTGCATGCGGACTTCGACGAAGGTGTGTTGCATGGAAACGACGATGGTAGTCTGTGATCTTCATCCTATTTCAAACTGAGGTCTTTTTGCCGTAGTTGAATACCATATTATGAATCCAGATTGATGATAGACGTTTACCATGAGATTATAATCAAATATTCAAATTACAGAAAAAGACATTTGCAATTTAAATTAAGAGAGAGAGAGAGAGAGAGAGAGAGAGAGAGAGAGAGAGAGAGAGAGAGAGAGGACGATTGAGTCTATAAATTTTGAATCCGAAGCCTTGTGTTTTGTAACTCAATTTTCTTCCAATGCTCTCATCTCTCACCAGGAAGAAGGTTGATCGCTTCCTTACCACCTCCATGCAATCCTCAAAACCTCCGTTGGTCACCAACTCCCCAAACCCTCTTAACTGCGTCAAGCAGAAAGTGCTCGTAGCGTCTCCACCATCATCTCCCTCCTCGTCTTCGTTCTGGTACGACGAAGAAGAGGTTGAGGTGGTGGAGGACGACGATGGTGATGCATGTTGGGCTACGTACGGTAGGCGGAGCCGGCGTTTCCCGCCGCCGTTGCCGTTGCTGGCGAGGACCGGGAAACTGACGTCCCACATGCCTTGGATCCTGGAAAGGATCCACGAAGACGACGGCCGCCGGCTCGTGATCCGAGAAGTTCGAGTCAACCGCCATGAATACTTCCGGGCTCGTCGGAGTGGCGGCCGGCTCACTCTCCATCTCGTGGAGCTGCATGATCACCAGTCGCCGGAGAAGCCAGAAAACGATATGATCGCTGTCGCGCGTGATCACCAATCAGCTTCGTTGGAAGAAGAGAAATGGGTACACGGACGGCGACAATGGAAACACAACAACAAGAGTGAGCATGGACGTCCCAAGAACAAGCCCGAGGTAGACGACGTCGTTAAAGATGATGATCCTATCTTCTCCAGTGCGTGAGCCAGTTTGTGGCAAGAAGAGCTCAGAGGAAGAGGGACGACCAATGTTACTGCACGTGCATGCAGTAGCAGAAGCGTAGAATGCTCTTTTACGTGTATCATTTACGTGTACGAAGCGATGGGTAACGGCCGATACGAAATCTTCCCATGTAATACATGTCCGAAATCAAAGCCCGTTACGAGAGCAAACTTGCAAGTCTCGTTTCGGCCGTTATGCTAACCAGACCGAACCCGGCCCGGTTGTTTTGTCATGTGTGTCGGAACGGGCCCAAAAGGGTTTCTTTCGCGTTAATAGTCTCCGATTCCTATCTCAGTCACCGAGCGAAAGCTTAGTTGCAATCTCTAAGAGGGCGAGAGGAACCACCCCATCCTCCGTTAGCTTTCCTCCAAGCCACCTCGGCGATCGAAGAGAAAGCCTAGTAGAAGCGATCGCTCCGACAGATATTTCACATACTTTTACCCTCGGATTCGCCGTCTTTCCCCGTGATGTTGCGAAGGTATCCCGTTTCTGTTCGATCGTTGGACGAGCTCCGTCTCCGTCAATTTTGGCTTTACGGTTTATATTGGGGTTGCTTTCTTTTGCCGTCCGGTTGGTCGCAGTTTCAATTGCGAAGTTTTCTTGAATGTTGTCATTTGGTTTTGGGCCGCTGCAGGTGCATTTGGGAGCTCTCTTCGCGTCGAGCCACCAGCAGGATCCATCGGCCGATCGCACCCCAGGTATGCATCGACCTCCTCTTTAATTAAAGCATTTGCGTTTCCCTTTTCTCAAAGTTGGTCTAATCCCGTGATGTTAGGTTTTCTTTAGTTAGTTTAATTGAAGTAATTACCGACGGCAAAAGTATGAGCTATTCTCGGAGCCTGGCTAATGGCCACGTCTATGTTGACAGTTCATTTTGATTGTCAACACTCTTTTGTTTTGCTACACTTGGGAAAGTGCGACTTCTGACGCACTTGTCCTTCTTAATTAGTTTGCACTCACTGGAAACATAACTCAAGTAGAGATACATGCAATTCTGTCATCGATGGATATGAATGAAACATGGTTACAAACAGCACAATTATGATACCTCTTTGGTCATGATGCCGGATGATACGATACAATACTTATTTTATTGTGCTTCTTTTGTAGTTTATACTTGTTGTCAAGGGAAATGCATTTATGTCATTGATGGATATGTGTACAAAACACCCCCTACTAACTCCATCATATGATACCTCTTTATGCATGACACTGGATGTTTCATTGATCCTTGTTCTCATAGTCTATCCAAGGTGGAACTGTTTGGACCATGTTACAGTTGCTACGATTAGGTTTTGCACTTAGCTTGGTGAGTGATATATTGGGATAGGATTAGTTGGTTTGCCATTTTGGGTCACGATAGTTGTTGAGCCTTTAACTCAGTTAATTTACTAGGTTGGGTAATGGGGTTTGGTCTTGCTAAGACAACTTTTATATGTTAATTCTACCGAAAACAAAGGCTCGTACTTTTATACATCTTACAGTTGACTGAGGCTTTTGTTAGCTGAGAGATTGTATTTGTGACTTCAACCCTTGACAACCAAATTGTAAAGAAACAACTTTACCATGGTACCAAGGCTTGCACTCTTAATTTTGTGAAACATTTTAAGTAGATAATTTGAAATCTGTGAGCTTGATGATATGCTTTTGATTGTTTAATATGTTTTTGCTTTGAGTAAACTTAGAGTGAATTTTGGAACAGAAACCCTTAATCTTAATTTTATATGTATTAATTGAAACCTGGGCTTTGATGATATAGATTTCAATAACATTTATATACTTGTTTTTTTTTTTCTGTTTTTTGCATGTCTACCTCCGTGATTTTAGATGCAAAAACACACTGGTACTGTAAATGTTCTTGACTTTTTCTCATGCTGAATGGATTCTCTTTGACCATATATAACAGGACAATTTGGCCTTTTAAGTATCTATTAGTGGCTTTGATAGTGTCTTTCTTTGACGTATAGTTCTTTTTTGTAGCATTTATTTCTTCGGTTGTGGCATTATATTGAAGGTTATGATTAATTCCAGTGCTAGTTTTTGGATGTTTGGATCCCTAGATATGTTCCATTTATTGACCTCAAAATTTTAGATCCCTAGATATCTCACTAGATATGTTTGCAACTTACTTCTAGGGAAACTATAATATTCCACTTGGATAATTGATGCTTGCACAGTGCACACTTATTGAAGCCCCTTTTTTTATGGACATATATCTTGGTGTTCACAATGCATTAGTCCATGGTTGTATTTTCACAAAATAATAAAAAATGAGAAGAATTTTAGAATATATAAATATATGTATATGTGTGTGTGTGCTAAAACCCTAGAAATTTGGAAAATATGAGGAATATAACAGGTTTTTCAGTAAGCTGGGTGCTAAAAATGAAGAATATTTACTGAATTTCTAAAACTAGAGAGAGGAAGAGTAGAGATTTAGTTATTAGATGCATGGATGAAATTAAGAGGCACTTTTCAATGATATGAAATTTAAGAAAGATGAAGAAATTATTTTTATAAATTAGTTAATCGGCATTTTATTAAAATCTTAGCCTTAAAGATAGGTAACATTGAAGTTTAACAATTGTAGAATTGTTCATAAAATTATAACAAATGATGTAAAGAAAGGTTTTAAAAGGATGAAATTAAATAAGAGCCTAGAACCTGATGAAATCATTATTGAAGTTTGGAAGAGTTTAAGAGATAAAGGGATGGTTTGTTTGAAGTTTAAAAACATGTCTGATGAATGGAGGAAGAGCTTTTTAATACCTACTATAAGAACAAGGGAGACATTTAAGGATACTTTAACTATAAAAGGATTAAGCTAAAGAGTCACACTATAAAACTTGGTAAAAGGATGATTGGAGGAAGTATATAGACATGAGACGAGTGTTTTTGAGAATCAGTTTGGTCTTATTTCCAGAAGATCAACTGCAAATGCTATTTATTTATTGACAATAAATGAAAAAAAATACAGAGAAAATAACAGAAATATGGATATGATTGTCATTGACTCAAAAAAAGTTTTTGATAGAGTTCTTAAAGATTTATTACGATAGGGTTTAGGGAACAATAGAGTAACTAGCAATTATATTAATGTTATAAAAAAGATATGTATGATAGACTAGTAACTAGTTTTAGGACTATTGGGGTGTGTTATTAGTGAGTTAACTGTAACTATAAAATTGCATGAAGGCATGATGGGAAATCCTTGTCTTTTCAAATTGGTCATGGAAAGTAATAAATGATAGATCCTTATTGTGTATGTTATTCGCTGATGGCATTATTTTGATTGATGAAAATTTAGTTGAGATTAAACCTGAACTTGAGTTATGGAGACAACATTATCTTGATTGATGAAAGTCTAATTAGGATTCAAATGAATTACTTAGATGATATTGTTTGATTGGCAAAAGATCAAATTAAATTAAATTTAAACTTGAGTTATGGAGACAAAGAACCGAATATACGAAATGCAGTTTCAGATTAAATTGAAGGTTTGAGATTAAGTAGGACAATGAGAAGGAGAGAGTGATGAAGACATTGTTTAGAGAGTAGAAGTTGGATGGTTAAATAGGTGTCTGGGGGTTTGTGTGATCATTGCATTCCGCTTATATTAAAAGAAAAAATTATAAAACATTTGTAAGGCTATGGATCAAAATATAGTGCAATTAAGAAACTACATCTACAGAAAGTTATTGCAGCTACGATGAGAAAATTGAGGTGTATACATGGATTTATTAGAAAAAGAAATACAAAATATTTTCAATTGAGAATAATTAGGTGTTGTCGTGATGAAAGATAAAAAAAGAGAAAATCAATCGTATGACTATATTCAATGGAAACTCTGAATGATGCAATTAGATGTAGGAGTCGAGTGGGATAGTGGTGGGAGAATAGGTAGATGAAGACTTGAGAATAATTTTCTAGAAACAATAGAAAGATATATGAATGCTCTTGATTTATTTAGTGATATTGCATTATATAGAACTCAGTGGCAGTTGGCAGTCCATGTAGCTAACTCCAAATAAGTCGGAATATCTTATTATTGTTTTTGTAATAGCCAGAGAAATGACACGAACTACTGCTGTGACAATGTGTAGCAGAAGAAAGTGGAATAGATGCAACAGGTGGTTTGTCAGTTTAATTTATATGTCCATGATGTGAAGAGATTTTAAGAAGGTTCCTACAAAGGTGAAGAGGGGATTAAGATATATGGTAATGTTTTGGGAAGGATTTTGGAGTTTAGAGCAATATAATTCGATATTCATGTCTCACTTTAATGGACTAGTGGCAAATACAAAAAGAGTTTGGGTCTGCAAAAGGTTTTTAATTTTTCAGAGAGAGAATATGATTTACATGATAAAAAAATAGAGTATCTTTGACATGCCAATAATTGTCCAATTGTTTGCTAAGAAATTGATAATTGTTCCCAAAAAAAAGGCAGGACAAGTAAGACAACAATGAAGCACTTAAAAAGCAGCCATATGTATGTTAATTGTGACCTGAATGATTAATTGATGAAATAACTTGCTATTTATTGTCTTTAGTGTGCATGCGTAAGTAGTGATTGACTGATTGTGCACATCAATCATCTTGTTCAATAGTTGTAGATAGGTTTGTATTACAGGTGGTTGATATTTTTCCTTCCTAAATTCTTTAAGTTCTCTGATTATCTATGAATACGAGTGATCTTTGAAAATTAATTTTCAAATCAAAATATGTTTCTAATGACATCTGCTAGTGTGATAATCACTGTTTTGGTATGAGTTTAACAGATCTCAGTCTACCTTTCATCAAGAAGCCAGTTCTCAAGTGCTCCTCCGCAGAATTCATTACAGGGATCTGCTACTGCAGACAATGCTTCTCATTCAAGGAGCTATATCTCAAAGCTTGTTCTTGGGAGTGTAGTTATTGGAGCTGCTATTACAGCAGCTTATAAAACTGGCTACATAGATATTCAAGTAAAGGATGACAAATCTTCTCCTAACTCTAGTAAGTTGAATGCTGCTAAAAATTCCAAAGACCTGGAACTTTCAGTTGAACAAGCAGTTCTTCTAAGTAATGAAGAAACAAGCACGTTGGAACCTGACATTGAGATTGTTGAGAAAAGTGATGAGCCTCAAGGTCAGGAATTTGAGATTAAAGGAGAAGCAATTTTAGAGAGAGTACCTTTGGAGGAGACTGCTCCTCTGAAAGAAAATGAACCAACAGAGGTTGATTCTAAAATACCATCCGAAGTGAGTTCTTCAGTTGCTGATGAGCAAAAAGCCAATTCTGAAGTGTCATCCGAAGGCACTATGTTAGATGACATATTGGTCTCTACAGAAGTGACTGTGGAACAGAACAAGTCAAATGAAACTTCTAAAGAAAACATAGGAGAAGAATCACAAGTTTCTGAAGAAGCTGTATTAAAGGAGGCCCCCATTAAAGTGGCAACGGTATGAGCTTGCTCATTTATTATTGTTGTGAATGCTGGTTTACGGTATGTTTACATTGATATGATTTAAATTTGTACTCCTTTATGCATAATTACAATTTTGGCTTCCAGAATATGAACGGAGGATGTTGAAGGAATAAAGCAAATGCACCAGCTTGTTTTCCCTTTTCTCTTTGCTTTTCAAGCTTTGTTTGATTTTGTTCTAACAATATGTGACAATTTTTTAATGATTGCAATTCTGATGCCTCTGTAGAATCTTTTATTTTGACCAACAACATCTTATCTGTATGAGTTTCAGTTCTGGTTCAAACTGTCCATTAGATCTGAAAACACAATGACCACCTCCTTACCTTATACATAAGCCTACTGATGGCAGAAATCCTTGCGTAAGATTTCATATAAAGAACAGAAAAAGACCCAGGATGTGGGCATGACAACATCTTGGACATGTGGACATGATAAATCTTGAGTAACTGCACATCTTAATATATTTATCAAGTATTGAATTTTCTATTTATTATCCTATTCCATATATATTTTTATATATTTGCCCAAATGGTGAGGATTAGGATAGCTGACTAAATATTTTCACTTCTATTTAAGATAGACTTAAATAGGATCCAAACATCTTTGAAGGCATTATTCAAGAGTTGCCAAATTGACCTCAGTACTATCAGTTTGTCCTTTTATCCAACTTTGCTTTTATTTCTTCTTGAGAATTATGCTTCTGTTTTTGTAGCTTGTTGCAGTTCTTCTTGCTTAGTCATATTGCAAAGAGTTATGACATAGAACTTCTCATAATTATGCCATTTTACTTAACAAATCATGGACAACACTAGCAGATTATTTGATGAAAATTAAGTGTGATTGGTTTAGCTTTAGAAAGAATTAATAATAAGGAGAACAATGTTCTTGTACTTATGAATTTGACTTCATAAACAAAACAAGAATGAAATGAACCCTTGTCGAATCACCATATGACCAGTTATAGCAAAATAAAAATGATAAATGGGAAGGACAATGGTAGAGAAGTACTGAAAATAAAAGCATACTGCAATATTTAAATAACTTTCAGTGCAAGCAAAATTATACAAGTAAGATGAACACAAATTAGAAGAACTGGAAGCATACTCAATTTACAATTTGTTCTATCTGGACTGTCTGTACTGATGTGATGTTGAGTTATTTTGATTGTCCTGGCTAATTGCCTGTTAGGTCCCTGAAATCTGGATGTTAGATTTTAATTTTGTACCATATAGTTTCAACAATTCCACAAAAAGAATGATCAAATGCTTCTCTTGCTTTTGTGAAGCGCACTCTTTACATTTGTCCACCATGGTTGGTCTATCCAGCAGGATTCTGCAGATACTGAGGAAGGGCCATATAAGTCCCTGTCCGAGTCATATTCCTTACAAGATGAAGGGAGCCAGAAAATTTCCAGAGAAGAGGTCAATACTGATGCTGTGGCAACATTTTCTACTATTAAAGAGGTCATTTTCTTTCAAGTTTTTTTTATAACACCAAGTAATCTACTTAGTGATATGTCAACAATTTCTACATGAATTGTTTGCTTATGTTTTTTTTCTTGTAATCAAGGGATATATAGGTGCAACCGAACAAGTGAGGGATGAGGAAAGTTCCAAAGATGGAAAAATAGTACTTGATTTAATAGAAGCTATCCATGCTGCTGAGAAAAAGCAAGCTGAATCAGATGCTTTTGTCTTTGCTGAAGAAAGAAGGGTGTTGAAGGTTTGCTTCATTGCATGAACTCTATTATGTAATTTGGAAAGTTCAATTCTTATCCATGCCTGTTTGTGATAACTTTTCCATATAAAAACCTGAAGTATTAGGCTGTAATAAGGACTAATCAGATGAGAATTTGTTACTTTAATTTTGATTAGTTATATTTCGGTGAAACCATGTCCTACAAACTATGCAACTACCTGTACCCTTTTCCCTTTTTCTTAGAACTAAAAGAAACATGCTTCTCTGTTTGCTCCGAGTTGGATATGGAGTACCAAGTGCAGCATGGTTCAAGGTTTGCAATACCGCCCAATATGGTATGGTACGAGTAGTATTTACCGTTCTATCATGACTTAGTTGGAATTACCTGAGTTGTGAGACATCCTTGTATTATCCGTCCTGTTACGAATGGTTGTCGCGCACCCGCAACAACTTCGTTCAACGAACCTGTTCGTCGCTCTCATCTACATGTACAGCTACTTGGCAGCCTGTTTTGCCTTAGTTTTGAGTCATTTTGCTTGTAAAAATGTAAGTTCGAACAAGCTGCAGCGTTACAAAGCGACCGCTCACCGAACCCAGCAAAACAGCCCCAAAACAGCCCAAAACAGCTCCGTTTTCGTGTGTCGCGGGCTGATTTCTGGAATCTGCCTCCGCTCACCAAAACGTCAGCCATCTCAGCCCCTTGGAACCCCCCGGGTGGCACAGGGCTGGATGGGGCTTCGGTATAGTACCGGGCGTTGAACACTCATTCGCAAGTTCGCACGTTTGCCTTGACGAGAACTTGTTGTCGCGCCTGGGACTCGGTGAGCAGTTGTTTGTGGGCTAGCAGTTGTTCGTTCAACCTTCTAAAGCCCTTGTTTTCCCCCTCTCCCTCTTTTCTCTTGTGCACGCAAGGTGCTCGCTGAATTGCTTGTAAAGCTTCCCCTCTTTTCGCGAGACGTCGGGACTTGTCCGTCGCTCGTTCTTTCGAACTAATCAACTTTCTTTTTTACAGGTCCTTCGAGACCTGCGAGAGGTTACAAGTGGGCTGATCTTTGCGGAGCAATATCGCAAGGGCGAAGCGCGACTTAGGCAACGCAAGCTAAGTTCGTATCTTGGCCGCAAGGGTGCCTCACGCCTTAGGCAATTCCAGCTAATGCCGTGACATTGTGGTATCAGAGCAGGCAAGCACTTCGAGCGAGCAGTGAAGGAACTTCGCAACTTCGCCATGGCTAAGCATCGTGGCGAATCCAGCAAGACGGGGCAAGCCGGACCCTTGCCCCAAGCAGCCGCAGGTGGGCTGCATGTGCACACTCGCTCTTATGCTATTGGAGCCGCTCAAGAGGAGCGCGGTAGCGAACATGATGAGCGAGAAGTTGGCTACTCTCCGCGAGCGGAGGAGGTGCAATCTGGAGCGCCAACTGGGAAAAAGAGTCACAAGGAGAGACTCACAACGGCGGAAACTCGCCTGGATGTTCTTGAAGCGAGCGTGGAGGAACTCTACCATGGCCAACAAAGGCTTGTTGGGGTAGAGAGCTCGCAAGAGGAAGCGGAGTCTAGGATCGACAAGGTCGAGGCCCTAGTCAATCGACTGTCTGATGACACCAAAGACTCCGTGCAACACTTACAGGATGTTGTGGCGGAACTCACTTCAAAGGTGGCCATGCTCACAAGAGCACTAAATGCGGGAGGAAGCAACACCCGCGTTGCACCACCACAAAACATGAGGGCACCCGAGCCTCATGGTTATGGAGGGGCCAGAGATGCCAAAGAGCTCAAGAATTTTCTGTTCGACATGGAACAATACTTTCGAGCTACGAGGCCCAATTCTGAAGATACCAAAGTTTCTATAGCAACAATGTATCTGAACGGAGATGCGAAACTTTGGTGGCGAACCCGTTGGGAGGAGATCCAATAAGGTCGATGTCGGGTTGACACATGGGAAGACTTGAAGCGGGAGTTGAGAACTCAGTTCCTACCCGAGAGCATAGAGTTCGTCGCAAGAAGGAAGTTGAGACAACTCCGCCAGAGTTCCACCATTCGAGACTATGTGAAACAATTTTCCACACTAATGCTGGACATACAGGACATGTCCGAGAAGGACAAGTTGTTCAGCTTCCTCGATGGTTTGAAGCCATGGGCTTAACAAGAACTAAATCGAAGGAATGTCACCGATGTGGTTGGGGCAATTGCTGCTGCAGAAAGGCTCACCGACTTTGTTTCCTCCGAAGACCCAGGGAGAAGGAAACAATCTTTAGGCAATCGCCCTCCAAAACATTCTCGAGGGAAGGAGCTCGGGGGCGAACAAAAGAAGAAGAGTTCCCACAAAGGGCCAAGCCCGAAAGGCAAGGCCCCGAAACCTGGCGGATGCTTCTTGTGTGGAGGGCCACACATGGTGAGGGAGTGCCCACAAAAACAGGCACTCAATGCGCTAACAGCTTCCATCCACCCTCCCAAATCGGACAAGGGCAAGGCTGTCGCCCTTAGTTCGAGTAGTTCTGAAGCCAGCAGCGACGATGAGGAGTTGCAAGGACCTCGGATGGGAGCCATGCGTTTGTTGAACGCCATGCGGGGTCAAGTGGGGGAGAACCCGAAGACAAGGCAACAAAAAGTAGGAAGTGGCGAGCTAATGTATGTTGACATTAAGCTCAATGGCCAAACAACTCGTGCAATGGTGGACACGGGCGCTACCCACAACTTTATAGCCGATTGAGAAGCAAAGCGACTTGGGTTAATCTTGGAGAAGAGCCCAAGTCGAATGAAGGCGGTGAACTCGGAGGCCAGGCGAATCTCTGGGTTGGCAAAGGGAGTCCCCATCAAAATCGGGACATGGAGCGGGAACACCAACATGATGGCAGTGCCATTGGATGACTTTCAAGTGATTCTTGGAATGGAGTTTATGCACGCGGCGAAGTTGGTGCCAATGCCATTCTTGAACTCCCTATGTATGATGGGAGGCGACGATCCCTACGTGGTTCCTGTCTCTTGGAGAGGAACCAAGGAACCGCAACATATATTGGCGTTACAACTAAAGAAAGGGGTGCGAAAAGGTGAATTAACCTTCGTGACTGCGATGAAGCTAGAGCCGCTTGACGAGAAGGCCATTCAAGAACCTGCTGTGGTGGCGAACGTCCTGAAAGAGTTCAATGATGTTATGCCACTTGAGTTGCCGAAGACTCTTCCACCACGCAGGGGTGTGGATCACAACATCGAGCTGGAGCCAGGAGTGAAGCCTCTAGCGAGACCACCCTACCGCATGCCCCCGCCAAAGTTGGCAGAACTCAGGAAGCAGTTAGGTGAACTGCTAAGCGGTGGTCTCATCCGCAGCTCTAAAGCACCTTTCGGAGCTCCAGTTCTCTTCCAGAAGAAACAAGATGGGAGCCTCCGACTATGCCTCGATTACCAAGCCCTTAACAAAGTGATAGTGAAGAACAAGTATCCTATCCCGCTGATCGCGGACTTGTTCGACCAGTTGGGCAAAACTAAGTATTTCTCAAAACTCGACCTTCGGTCAGGGTATTAGTAGGTGCGCATTGCTGGAGGCGACGAAGCAAAGACTACCTGTGTGACTAGGTATGGAGCGTTTGAGTTCTTGGTGATGCCTTTCGGCTTAACCAACGCTTCGACCATATTCAGCACTCTCATGAACCAACTATTCAAGGAGTATTTGGACAAGTTCGTGGTCGTCTACTTAGACGATATCGTCGTATACAGCCAAACACTCGAGGAGCATGTTCAGCACCTTCGGACAATTTTCAAGGTTCTCAGGGAGAACATTTTGTTCGTAAAAAGGGAGAAATGCTACTTTGCCCAAACGGAGATCTTATTCTTAGGGCATCGAATCGGTGATGGCTCCATTCGGATGGATAAGTCGAAGGTGCAAGCGGTTGCGGAATATCGAACTCCAAAGAAGGTGCCAGAGTTGAGATCCTTCCTTGGTTTCGTCAATTACTATCGACGCTTTATAGCGGGATATTTGAAGCGTGCAACTCCACTGACGGTGTTGCTGAAGGAGCAGCCTTGGAAGTGGTCTGACAGATGTGAAATAGCATTCCAAGATCTGAAGGCTGCTGTTATGGAAGAACCGGTGCTCAAATTGTCAGACTATAGAGAGCCCTTTGAAGTCCATACAGACGCTTCAGACTTCGCTATTGGGGGAGTACTCATGCAGGAGGGTCATCCGGTGGCCTACGAGAGCCGCAAACTCAATGAGACCGAGCGACGGTATCCAGTGCATGAGAAGGAGATGACAGCAGTGATCCACTGTCTACAAGTTTGGCGACACTACCTCCTCGGGTCGCGATTTGTGCTGAGGACGGACAACATCGCCTTGAGCTATTTCCAAACTCAGAAGAAGCTCTCCCCAATGCAGGCGCAATGGCAGGACTTCCTGGCTGAATTTGATATGGCAATGGAGCATAAGCTTGGGAAGGCAAATGTCATGGCCGATGCATTGAGTCGGAAAGTGGAGCGTGTGAATGCCGCACAATTGGAGGGCGGAGGCCAAGCAAGTCAATTGCACTCCAACTTCCTTTCCAGGATCAGGGATAGATTGTATAGTGACCCCCAAGCAGTTATCCTGATGTAGCTAATTAAAGAAGGCAAGGCACGACGATTTTGGATCCAGGAGGGACTCGTTTACACAAAAGGGAATAGGGTTTATGTTCCCCGAGTGGACAATTTGAGGCGTGAACTCTTAAAAGAGTGTCACGATTCCCTTTGGGCTGGACACCCAGGCATTCACAGAACGTTGGCTCTCGTGGAGAGGGCCTTCTACTGGCCGAAGATGGGGACTGATGTGGAGGAATATGTTCGAACATGCCTTACTTGCCAATAAGACAAGGTGGAGCAGCGGAAGCCGGTGGGACTTTTGGAGCTGTTGCCCGTACCAGAAAGGCCGTGGGAGAGCATTTCCTTGGACTTCATATCAAGCTTGCCACTTGTAGGGAGACTCGGATCGATACTCGTGGTGGTCGATCGTTTTTCAAAGTATGCAACTTTCATTGCTGCACCTCTACACTGTTCAACAGAAGAGGCGGCCAAGCTGATGATGAAGGATGTGGTGAAGTATTAGGGAGTCCCGCACAATATCATTAGTGATCGAGACGCTCGGTTCCTGGGACGATTCTGGACCGAGCTATTCAAATTGTTGGGGTCAAAGTTATACTTCTCTACAAGCCTCCATCCCCAAACGGATGGCCAGACTGAAAGGATAAACTCGCTCCTGGAGCAATATCTTCGGCACTATGTGAGTGCCAACCAACGAGATTGGGTGAAGCTGTTGGACATTGCCCAATTCTCCTACAACTTGCGGCGGAACTCTGCATCCAACAAGAGCCCCTTCGAGATCATCATAGGACAACAACCGTCGACTCCGCACACCATGGCAATTGGGTATACTGGGAGAAGTCCGTCAGTCTACCATTTCGCAAAGGAGTGGCATCGAAATGCAGATATTGCGCGGGCTTACTTGGAGAAGGCGGCAAAAAGGATGAAGAAGTGGGCAGACTTGGGAAGGCTACCGCAAGAGTTCAAAGTTGGCGATTTGGTGTTGGTAAAGCTCTAACCAGCATCACTCTAATTCTTTAGGAACAAAGTCCACAAAGGATTTGTGCTCAAGTATGAGGGGCCCTTCCCAATTATCAGTAGGGTAGGCAACGTCTCTTACAAGTTGTAGCTGTCGGCGTGGTTCAAAATTCACAACGTCCTTCACGCTAGCAACCTAAAAGCCTACCACTCGGATCCACAAGATGCTTCTCGAAGTGTTCCAACTCGACTACCTCCCATCACAGCCTCCTACGAGAAGCAAGTTGAAACCATTCTGGCGGACCGCAAGATAAAGCTACCCAACGGAGCTGAGCAGACAGAGTACTTGGTGAAGTGGCGAAAGCTTCCCTGAGCCGAAGCCAGTTGGGAGCCTGAAGACGCCCTACGACATGAAGAAGAAATCATCAACAACTACCAACAAGTGTCGACGAGAGCGTCGACAGTTTAAGTGGGGGAGAATGTCACGAACGGTCGTCGCGCACCCGCAACAACTTCGTTCAACGAACTGTTCGTCGCTCTCATCTACATGTACAGTTACTTGGCAGCCTGTTTTGCCTTGGTTTTGAGTCATTTTGCTTGTAAAAATGTAAGTTCGAACAAGCTGCAGCGTTACAAAGCGACCGCTCATCGAACCGAGCAAAACAGCCCCAAAACAGCCCAAAACAGCGCCGTTTTCGTGTGCCGTGGGCTGATTTCTAGAATCTGCCTCCGCTCACCAAAACGTCAGCTATCTCAGCCCCTTGGAACCCCCCGGGTGGCACAGGGCTGGATGGGGCTTCGGTATAGTACCAGGCTTTGAACACTCATTCACAAGTTCGCACGTTTGCCTTGACGGGAACTTGTTGTCGTGTCCGGGACTCGATGAGCAGCTGTTCGTTCAACCTTCTAAAGCCCTTGTTTTCCCCCTCTCCCTCTTTTCTCTTGTGCACGCAAGGTGCTCGCTGAATTGCTTGTAAAGCTTCCCCTCTTTTCGCGAGATGTCGGGACTTGTCCGTCGCTCATTCTTTCGAACTAATCAACTTTCTCTTTTACAGGTCCTTCGGGACCTGTGAGAGGTTACAAGTGGGCTGATCTTTGCGGAGCAATATCGCAAGGGCGAAGCGCGACTTAGGCAACGCAAGCTAAGTTCGCGTCTTGGCCGCAAGGGTGCCTCACGCCTTAGGTAATTCCAGCTAAGGCCGTGACAGTCTGCAAAGAGTCAGCCTAGTTGTAACCTTGCTCAAGTTCCGAAGGACTTGTAAAAGAGCAAATTGATTAGTTCGAAAACGAGCAGCGGACAAATCTTGACGTCTCGTGATTTTATAAGCAATTCAGCAAACACTTAGCGTGCAAGAGAAAAAAGAGAAGAAAAAGAGGAAAGAGAAAACAAGAATTTTAGAAGCCAAATGAACAATCGCAAGTCTGCAAACAATTGCTCATCGGGTGTAGGGCACGTTGGCAAGTTTCCGTAGGCTTAATGTATGAACTTGTGAATCCAATTAACGCCCAACACTATCCCAAATCCCTATCCAGCCGTGTGCCACCCGGGGGGTTCCGGGGTGCTGAGCTAGCTGACGTTTTGCTTTGCATCATAACTTACAAAAAGCAGGTCATGACATGCGAAAATTAGGCCATTCTAGGGCAGTTTTGCTTATTCTAGTGAGCGATCACTCAGCAACCCTGCAAACTGGTATTGCTTTTAGTTTTTAAGCAAAAACACATAAAAACAAGGCAAAACACGTTGCTAAACATATGTTCAAGCAAACAAAAGCATCGAACGGTTTGTTGACGAAGGTGTTGTGGGTGTTCGATAGGTTATTGGTACACAGATTAGTGTAAACCGGATGGTACGGTATGTGTCGGCATCATGCGGTATGCAATACCAGCACTTGATACACTGGTACGGAGCAGTCCCACACTGATCTGGGCCTTGACTGGTACAGTACCGGTACATGAAATTGTGGACTTTGACATGGTTCTTAACATTTGAAATATTTCTTGCTAATTTAGTGTACAACCATACAAGTTTACAACATGAAAAATTCCAAACCTTAAATATAGGTATACGTATATGGCTTGAGATTAAATATTTAAAATATATTCAGATATAATAAATAAGTAGCTAAAATTTTTTTCAAGTCCATGTGCAAAGTCAGATTACATGGAAAAAGAACCACTTTTGGAAAGATTTCTTAAAATTCAAATTACATAGAAAAGAAGGGTGAGCATCTTTACAAAATTGTTCATAGATGCAGATAACAATTCTGTTCTTTTCTTATCTGTGTTTCTGATTTCAGGAGAAATATGAAAAGCAACTGAAGGATGCTAAGGCCCGAGCGCTAATGTATGCTGAAGAGGCAGCAATTTTGGAGAAGGTCTAGACATCTTTGATCTGTTTCTTGTGAATACACCATTTATTTTGTGATTATTTATTCGGTCAATGGGCATTATTGTTAAGTTTTGATGTGCTTTTGTTTATTTAAAATTGCTAAGCTATTTAATTCTGAATTCTTTATTTTTCTTAAACATCGCTTGTAGGTTTGGGTTGCATTTAATAGTTTTTTTATGACTGTTTTAATATGATTCTAGATACCTAATTTAGTACTCCTATCAGAGTTTACCTAGTCAAATTATGTTCTGAGGTACAGGCCATGAAATTAAGAATTATGAATTTTGGCATTGTGCAATTAGTGCTTGGTGACTTATATGGCTTTTCAAAGCTCATATAACTTGGCTACTTATTGTGCTTGCTATAATGGTTTTCATTTCTTAATCCAGAATTCATATCAGTATGATGTTGATAATGGCGAAAGTTGTCTGTTCCAATTCCAAATGCTTTTAAATCCTATTTTTTATGTATATTTGCTACATTAATGGTTAAAGATGCTTTTAAGAACTATTAGTTGCCATACAATACAAAAGGAGTAAGTTCAAAACTTGTAAATGTATGAGTTATATCTAATTCATGATTTACCTACATATGCTCTACAGTTTCTTACATGTCAATTTGAGAAGTAAATCTGAAAAAGCATGCTCTGTAGTGAATTGTCTATTGGAAAAGGCTTCAATCATGTTGATTTGCGGAAATTTAATATGATCGCTTCTCTACATTCTCATCACAAAAGAACTTCTCTTGATTACTGAAACTATGTTTTCAGGAGTTGAACAGAGAGAAGGCAAAAGCAGCAGCTGCAATCAAGTCACTTCAGGAAAAATCTGAAAACAAACTTAGAGAGGAATTGCAACGGAAGGTGCATTCTTGATAAACCAGCATCATCACTGTCACCCCTTTTATAGTTTAATAATTAGGTTTACATGTTTCTTGCAGGACGAAGAAACTGATACGCAGCTTAAGAAAATTAAAGAGTTATCAAAAGCTGAATTAGCTGCAGCTATTGCAAAGGAGAAATCATCTCAGATAGAAAAGATTGCTGAAGCAGACCTTAATGTATGATATGCTGTCACAGCGGGCATATACTATTCTGTTGTTATTTTATCTACACCTTTTTTGTTGAGTGGGTATCTGACTATGCTATGAAGGAGCAACACATGTTTTCAACCCATTTTTATTCATTTTGTCATTCTATTAATTTATTATGCTTTTGGATAGTTACTGGGATGTTTTATGTGGTTTTTGTCAGATAAATGCTTTGTGTATGGCGTTCTATGCAAGATCTGAAGAAGCCCGCCAGACACACTCTGTTCACAAACTTGCACTGGTGGGTTCTGTACTATTTTCTATTGTCTTTACCTGAGTCTTGGCAATTGGATTTCATATCAAGATTACAATAAATAATGGTTGAAAGTATGCTCAACCAATCTGTTTCAGGAGTTTCAGGGGTTCTTCTGAGTTTGATAATTTTGCTGGTGTTGACTGAAACAGTTTTGACTGGCACTTTTAAATATGGTTACAAATCTTTCGTAAGGTCTGGAGATTTAGCGGATATAGCTTGCTGGAGCAAGAATAATTTGATTTCTGTTAATTTGTAATGCTGTTTTTATGATTTTGAGAGCAAACAAATTAAGAGCTACATTACAAAATCAATAGTTTCAGCATTGTTTTACTTAAATCTGTCAATCATTTCACTATTATAGATTCTTAATTAGGATTGTAAGCATAACTGAATTTTAATCATTTTTTGATGTTTTAACTGAATGAACTCTTTATTAGATAATTGTCTTGAACGAGGCATGCACACACATGCATACATATCTATTTGAATGTCAATCTGACTACTTTATGTGGCTTTAATTTCTTGTTTCTCTGTTGATTTTTCCCTAAATAATTTTGTTTCGAATTTTTAGTACCCAGTACAACTGAACCGTTGAAACCAAACCTTGGATGGCAGGCAGAAGTCAACATAATTTGAACACATTGCAATTATCAAGCTTTTTTTACTATTTATGTGTTCAGAAACATAAATCTATGTGTCTATCTACTTGCCAATTTTTCATGCAGGGAACACTTGCTTTGGAAGATGCTCTATCCAGAGGATTGCCAATCCGAGCTGAGGTAGATGCACTGCTAAAGTCACTTGAAGGCATTGATAAGGATTCACTTGTAGAGTTGGCACTTTCATGCCTTCCAGAAGAAATATTAAACAATGGGACAAGCACTCAGATGCAGCTCAATCAAAAGGCAAGTCAAATTTGGTGTTGACTGCATTCATAGCTATTTCTTTATACTGCTTTTGTAGATACTTATGCCAACTTTTCAGTTTCATCTTTGGTCAAGATTGCTGGTAATCCTACTATTTTGACAATGGTAGGTTAATTTTTCATTGTTATGTTACTGAAGATCAGTGATTTCTCTGCAAATGAAGATTGTTATTTTCTTTCTGTGGATGTCATGTTGTTAAGAATTGACATTCTAAGTTATTTGGGGCAAGAGTCACTTTTTTCATGTCTATCAGGCATATTCAGTGGAGATGGGTAATTTTGTTCCTTATCTATATGGAAGAGGCTGGTATCAGGTTGATGTCCAATCTAGAAAAAGGAAGTTTCTATGGTAGGCCTGTAAATGGATTGAATTTGATATGATATAATCCAAATTCTAATTGGACTTTATGAATCAATATTTTGATTTAACAATGTCATTAGCTATCCAATCCAATTATCTGTGTAATAGTGACTTGATTAGGTAATACTAATGGGATCTTTAATAATTTTTAAGTGTCATATCCGCTATCAGATGAATATTTATAAGTTGTAGCAACCTAGACTGCAAAAAAGTATTTCTATGCACAATTGGATTGCATGGGGTCCAGAATCCAGCTTCACTTGACTGCATCATGAACCGATCTTTCTTTTTTATTTCAGTTGGATTTGGCTCAACCCCAACTGATTATGATTCTGATATATATATATATATATATATATATATATATATATATATATATATATATATATATATATATATATATATATATATATATATATATATATATATCTCGTAGGTAATAAGTGCTGCAAAACGCAAAGTTCCTCAACATAGTGTCTGTCTATTAATCATATGAGTTTTAACTGAAGGATAGCAAGTGTGATCCATACATTTAACTTAATGATCACTGCCTAGCTGTCTAATTGAGAGTAATTAACTTATTGGTGCAATTTCTCCTTGTTAATGACATTTTTTTGATCTGGTCGGTGCTGTTATATGCATGCACTTCTCCTTACAGGACAAGTTAACTGTTAATTGTGAACATTCGTTTTCCCTTTCTTGATTAATAGTGTGGAGAACACCTTTTAGCCTGCTGTTCCTATTCTATACCTCATAAATTGAGTGCACACCACATCTCAAGATTTGATACTTCAATTGCTTTACATAGCCATTCACATTCTTCTTTCATCGCAGTTTGAATCCCTGAAGGGTACCCTGCGGCATTTCAGCCTTATTCCAGCTGGCGGTGGTGGTATCTTAGCTCATATGGTAGCTCATGTTGCATCTTCAATAAAGGTCAGTTTCATGGTTTCTCGCACTTGCATTGTGGTCTTATCGTGATTTGATGTGACAACAATGAGACACTCTTTGTGCCTACGATCTTGATACATTACCCTATTTAACACTTGAATCTGCTGCTCTCCTATGTTCTCAGATGAAAGAACAATCCGGAGATGGAATCGAGCCTGTCATCAGCAAAGTTGAGAGTTTGTTGGTAGACGGTAATTTTGTGGAGGCAGCAGATGTCTTGGAAGGAGGGGTTCGTGGCAGTGAAGCAGAGGAAGTTGTCATCGAGTGGGTGAGGCAGGCAAGGAACCGTGCAGTTGCAGAGCAAGCACTTACTCTTCTTCAATCATATGCCATGTCTATTACCTTTACCTAGTTCTCGGCATGCAATATAAGTCTGTTCTAAGATTCCAAGAGGCAGTTTTCATGTTTACATGCCCTCAAACTATCATCACCACTGCTCTGCTCAATTCATCAGCGTGGTGGTCGTGTGCGAGAGGACACAGATGTCTTTGGCATTTCTTCTTGAGCTTTTGCTCATCTTAAGCCTGGGTACATTTTTCTTTTTTTTACGGTGGCAATCAAATAACGGAGGGTTGTTTTCTATACAAACGAGGTTATTCTCGATTGGGGTCCGATTCTGTAGGTATTTTCTGTTCAAAAATTTATTGAAGATATAAAGAATCATTTTGTCCGAAGTTCTGCAACCCAAAATTTCACTGACAATTTGTCGATCAGTTTTTTTTTTTTTTTTTGTGAGAATTGGAACAGGTGTTTCCTTTGATTGTTCCTTCTCTGGCAGAGGAATCGGCCTCTGCTGGGAGATGTTCTGAAACATGAGAATTGCAAGAATCGGTGGATAAAATAACACTCTCTCCCGGAAGACAAGCAGCGGTCGAAAGCTTGAAATGGCGGTTGCATTTGTGGATCGATTTATCTGCCGCCCTCCGTTTTGTTCGAACAGTATGCAATAACGCTTGTTCTTTTCCCCACATCGCGTCTGCTGTAAGTATTGATTGCCGATTGCAGCAACGTTGGATGTGACTGAGTCAGACCATCCATCTCTTTTGTCAATGACTGCAGTGTTGTATGGTCGATCGTAGGGGCTGTCAGCTTAGAAATTCTTTGCAGCACTCGAAAGACACTTTGTTTGGGTTGATATGGAATATGGTTTTGTGCGGCCGCTGCAAATTGTTCTATGGGAGAAAGGATGACAGTATATTATTGCGATATGAGATCTCATGTTCGAGTCAATTGAGTGAACGTCATGTGAGCTATTTAATATAAATTAATTTCTTTAAACTATGAGAGAAAGGGAATAAAAGTTTGCATCGTTTTTGTGAATATGTTGAATAAGTTCTTAGAAAGCCTCACCAGAATCCCTCTTCCCTTCTCCCCCTCCAAAATAAATAAATGACCATGTCATTATGGTCACCACTGATTTCATATATGTCTGTTCCATGTTACTGAAAATACCTTCCAACACAATTTCATTGATGTCAGAACATGCAAAAATTGATCAAGAATAACAATCGAGTGAACCTTCTCTCATGGAATTAGAATATAAACAGTCAGATCCTTTATGTTATACTCCATCCAGGTTCCTTCTTCAAACTACCTCCCTTCATTGAGTTTCTAATCCTCAAAACATCTTCCCAGTTCCCCACATCTGCAGAGATGTTCGACAAAGAAATAATAGTTCCAGAGTCTTTAGGTTCCAGTTCAAGAACTTTCTCTGCAGCTAACTTTCCCAACTGAACATCACCATGGACTTTGCAAGCACCAAGCAATGTACTCCATACTAGTAAATCAGGTTCAATAGGCATCCTACCAATTAAATCTGCAGCTTCTTTGAGCCTTCCGGATCGACCAAGTAAGTCAACCATACAAGCAAAGTGATGAGTTTTTGGTTCAATCCCATAGTCAGAGCTCATAGAATCGAAATGGAAAAGGCCTTTTTCCACTAAACCATTCCGACTACAGGCAGATAAGACACTAACAAATGTCACAGAATCAGGTCTGATTCCATTTTCTTTCATCAGTTCAAACATTTCCAGAGCTTCAACACCGCTCCCATGCCGAGCATATGCATCAATCATGGATGTCCACATAACTAAATCAGGGTATTCAGTTTCATCAAATACTCTATGAGAATCATCAATTCTACCACATTTTGCATATAATGTCAATAGTGCACTACTGACTGAATTATAAGATATTGTGCCTGCTCTAATAGCGCGGGCATGCAATTGCTCACCCAAACTCGGTCTCCATAAATTCGCACATACCCAAAGAACCGATGAGCAAGTAAACCGATCAAGGTCAATACCTGCAGCAACCATGTGTGTTAGTTCCTTGAGTGCCTCCTCACTGTAACCATTTGTGGCATAGCCTGAGACCAACGAAGACCATATGATCTGATCTTTCTGCAAGACCACATCAAAGACTCTTTTGGCAGATGCTAGATTTTTACATTTCAAATACATCGAGACTAGAGCACTACCAAGAGGTGGGTCGATCCTGAGTCCAATACGAAGAGTATGCCCATGAAGCTCTTTGCCTTTCACCAAGAACCGTCCATCATTGCATGCCACAAGAATGGAGGATATAGTCATTTCATCGGGCACGATATGTTCGAGTATCATATCTCTGAACAACTGGAATGCTTCATTAGTATGACCACGTCCTGCAAATCCGGAGATCATAGATGCCCATGAAGCTCTGTCTCTATCCTGCATTCTGATGAAAAATTTACAGCTATCTTCTAAGCTACCACATTTGGAGTACATGGTAAAAAGTGCACTCCCAACAAGAACATCATGCACAGACCCATCTTTTATGGCGTAAGAGTGTATCTGACTTCCAAAATCTGTACAGTCAACTACGCTAAGAACAACAGAGCAGCATTTATTGTCAGGTCTAAGACCTTCACTGAACATCCTGCAGAACAGCTGCAGTGATCTCAACAAGCATTCGTTTTGTACAAGGCCACAGACCATAGCTGACCAAGTGGTAGGACTTCTCAATGTATCTGTCTCCTCAAAAATCCTTTCAGATGATTGAACATTTCCAAGTTTTGCATAAGTGCTGAGCAGGGCACCTTTCACCACAGGATCAGTACACAACCCTATTTTCGTAATCAAGCAATGAATTTGGTCTGTCTCTTCCACCGTTGATAATTTAGAGCAGGCAAGGAGCACACTGGTCATAGTGTACTTGTTAATCTCCACACCCGAACCTAACATTTGTTTGAAAAGCATCAAAGCATCGCCAACCTCTTCCTTTTGAACGAAACCAGAAATAATTGCTGTCCAGGAAACCACATTGCGAACAAGCATCCGCGAGAATTCTTTCATGGCCGCATCCATATCCCCACATTTCGCATACATGTCAACAACAGCAGTTGTGACAACAACGTCAGGTCCAGCATCATGTTTAATCACCCACGCATGTATTCCTTTACCTGAATCCAGTCTCCCAGAAGCAGCACAAGCACGTAAAATGCTCGACAGAGTAAAGAGATTTGGCATGCAAAACCCGTTCACCATCTGAGGAAAAAGGTCCAAAGCAATCGAATTCTCCTCATTCCAGACCGCCCCAGCTATGATAGCATTCCAACAAACAACGTTGGTAGTAGCGCCCTCCCAGAAAACGCCTAGAGCATCATCGAGACGGCCATGCTTCGAGAAGAGGTCGATCAGTCCAGAACAAACGTATCCATCCGAGCAAAAGCCGTCCTTTATCACCAGAGCATAGACCTGCTCGGCCAAATCCAGGTTGCGGGACGCGGCGCAAGCCGAGACCACCTTCCCGTACGCGACCTGATCCGGCCGGAAGCCCGAAGAACGCATCTCATAAAAAGCCGTAACCGGGTTCGAGCGGTTCCATGAAGCGAAGTACGGACGGGGAATTTCGTCGAGCATGCGAAGGGCATCCTGCGCGCGGTAGGAACTGAGGCAACGGTCGGCGAGACGGCCCTTGACTCGAGTGGCTGATGCAGTGGGGGATGATTCTGCTATGCTGGGTCGCGTTCTTGGGAACAGGAAAGTGTGGAATCGTGTGCGACGGCCAGAGGAATGGAATGCGAGGGGCAACGAAGGAGGCAGACCGGCGTCGATACGGAGGCGTAGAGAGGTGAAGAGACCGAGGAAGGAAGCGGGACTGGAGAAGCGTCGGGAGGCGAAAGCGAGCAGATTTCTCATTACATTTCATGCTTATTGTTCTCCCGGGCAGAGGTGTTTGGTGTTTTTGACTTCTAACCGCCTGCCATATATATATATATATATAATTCTTTTAAAAGATATTATCATCATTTTTTTCTTTAATATCCTAAATGTCTCTTATCATCACCGTCTTCTTCTAAGTGGGCATTACTAATCATCACTTTCGTCGTATTATCGTGATCATAGATATAAATACAGATACAAGATTTCACAATAGATAGATAGTATGAGTCTATGAATATAATAATATAATAAATTTTTTTTATAAGAATATAATATCATAATATATAATAAGTTATAAATAAACTAATTATATATTATTTTTAATAATTACATTATTTTTAATATTTTAATATTATATTTTTTTAAAAAAATTATATTAGGATTCTAAATATTTAATTTTATTTCTTTTTACATCATTAACTCTCTCGATAGAAATACCATATGCATTCAATAGTAAATCGGTATCGATAATATTAAAAAAATAAGATTAAATATTTTATCTATAAAAATTATAATTTTAATTTAACTTTTGAAAATATAGAAATGTATAGATAACTAAATACGTTAGCCCCGTGTTGGTGTAAACAACTTTTTAGTCGTGACCTCAGGGCCGACGTGGCTTGGTTCGGGTCCGGATGACGGGTCGCCGATTCCTTCGGGAGGGGGTTCCTTGCCAACGCGCCCAGAGAGAAACGCCTCGCCTTCGCCCCTGCACATAGGTCGGGACGGGAGAGCTCGACCCGACCCCTCCGACGATCAAGTCAATGAATAATCGTAGTGGGGTTGTTATCTATGTTGTTCTCCCCCTTTTCGTTTAGAGTGCAAGGGTATTTATAGGGGAGTTCGGTGTTACCTGATGTGCATGCCCGCAGGGGGTAGGATCGTACCTTCCTATCGTCGTAGCGTGCGGAGTCGAACCTGAGCGATCATTAATGGGCCTCGGTTGGCGTTACGACCTGTGTCAGTCACGCGGTGTCAGACTAATAGGGGAGCAGGGCGTCAGCGGGTGTCACGCAAGTCTTATCATAATTATTACCCTCATCATTCTCCCCCCCCCCCCCCCCCCAAAGGAAGCTATGTGTCAGTTGCCGTAATGGGGGGGTTTGAGGCATGGCTTCAGCTTTAAAGAACTTTCTTCATCGGCCGAAGGCCGGTACGCCGCCCTGGGCGTGAAACTCGTAGTGCTTGGCAATCGAGGAAGGTCGGGTGAGCCGTCACGGCGCTTGGTAGTGAATGGCCGAGGAACCTCGAAGAATGACTCGCAGGTCGAATTGGGTTCGACCGTCGGGGAGGTAGCCCCCTCGGGCGAGTAGGTTGTATGGGCGCGGTTTCGAACGTCATGAGGCCGAAGAGCACGACACAGGCGACCGCTGTCGAGGAGCTGAACTCGGGCGAACGGGCCGTGCGGGCGTGGTTTCGGGCGTCATGAGGCCGAAGAGCACGATACGGGTGGCCACTGCCGAGGAGCTGAACTCGAGCGAACAGGCCGTGCAGGCGTGGTTTCGGGCGTCATGAGGCCGAAGAGCACGACACAGGTGGCTGTTGTCGAGGAGCTGAACTTGGGCGAACAGGTCGCGTAAGCGTGGTTTCGGGCGTCATGAGGCCGAAGAGCACGACACAGGTGGCTGCTACCGAGGAGACGAACTTGGGCGAACGGGTCGTGCGGGTGTGGTTTCGGGCGTCATGAGGCCGAAGAGCACGACACAGGTGGCTGCCGCCGAGGAGCTGCTTCGATTGGATCTGTTACGCTGGGTTGCGGGAGGTGCTGGTGGTCAAGTACCCTTCGGTATGTTTGGAAGTCAAGGGTCGAACCTTTTCATGAATCGCTAGTTTTCGAGAAGACCGACGACTCAAGCTCGTTGGTGCCACATGTAACGCGCCTGTTAGTCGCTCTGTCAAGCTGCATTTATGACGGAATGATGTTTGTGTCATCCCGATGCGACGTGCCTGAGAAGAGAAAGGGTCGCTGTTTTTTGTGGGATTTTGTCTATAAATAGTGTGTGGCTAGCCCCTCGAATGTCTCCTTGTTTCTATTCTGTCGCTCCATACTCCACCATTTTCGTTTGCGCCAATCGCTCTTCTTCTTTTCCAAAAGGTCGGTAAGGATGGTGTCTTCTTTCCCTACCTCTTCACCCTCTTCCCTGGCTAAAGACGAGCAAACGACGGTTGTGTCGAACCCCAACTCGTCTTCCGACGAGAAGGTGACCCGGGCCCTTGAGGCCCTGATGTGGCCGCACGACCTCGACTCCATTGTGAGCAAGTTGTCGCTCAGTCATCTCCGGGACCTCTATGGCATCCCGGAGGAGTTCGCCCTCCATGCCCCCGAGCCCGGCCAACGGGTGTACGATCTGATTCCCAGGGGTTTCGCCCTTACCCTTGATGCTTTTGAGGCCGGGTTACGCCTCCCCTTGCACCCCATCATAACTTCATGTATCTCATGGTGGCGTATCTCCCCGTCTCAGATGGCGCCCAACTCTTGGCGCTATCTGGTGGCGTTCCTGGGGGAGTGTTACTATGCTAATATCACCCCAACTCAATCCCTCTTCCTTTCTTGTTTCCGGCTTTCCAAAGGGTCGGGGGGCTACTATCTGTCCGCCCGAGCGGGCTTCCGAGTGAGTGAGGCTCCTTCCAGTAATAAGGGATGGAAGGGGTATTTCTTTTTCGTCAGCCGCTCGGAGGACTAGGGGTTCGGGCTTCAATGGGCGGCGCGCGTGATAGACAACACCGCCCCAGGTCTGGATGATGGGGAGCACCGAGAGCTCCAGAGGCTTAAAGAAATCCTCCCAGCCTCAAGAGTCATCCGGAATATGTCCGAGCAATAGTTGGTCGAGGCGGGTCTTAGCCCGATGCCTCGAGGTATGCCCTCAGGGGTAGCTTTAGGGTTTACTTTAGGGATCAATTTGCCAGCTAACCAATGTTGGTGTTTTCGCGCAGAGATGGTGGTTCTCCAAGACCTTCATGGGGGGGTCCACGCATTCGCCGGCCGAGGAGAAGAATAAGGAGCTTCAGATGCATCTGAAGGCGTCGGTGGCTGAGGCTCGTTCGGCAAGGGGGGAGTCGGTCGAGCTGATTCGTCGGCTGGAGGAGTCGTGCGCTGAAGCGCGGGGGGCTGCCGAGGCCCTATCCGTCGAGATTCGCCAGAGACCGGAGAAGGACAAGAAATTGATCGAGGACTACAAAGCATCCTCGGGCTTTCAGCTTGGCCTTGTTCGGACCAGGTGGGTTTCATACGAGTATGGGTACCGGATTGCCCTTGCCCGCTTTAAGGCGCGCCACCCCGACCTAGAGGTCGCAGAGGATCCTTTCGACTCCTTCCCCGAGGACATGGACGTCGACATGTCGGACGAAGTCCCTTTTGACGATAGCCCCGACGCTCCAGAGGAATAAATGTAGACTCGTCTGTACATGTTTTTTTCCTTTCCCCCCTTTTTGTTGTTTGGGTGTGAAATGTAATGCGCTCCCTGAAAATGATATGACTGTTTTCATTCATCGCGCTCGTTTGTCTTGTGGTTTGCCTAACACGTTGTGTTTGTACTAGCTTTTGTTAACGTAACTCCCGCTTTTGTTACGTCTCAACTCATTGTGGAAAAAACCTTTTGAGGTTTTGTGAGTTCCAAGTTTTTGGCAAAGCATGGCCTTGCATCGTCGCGAGTCGGTACGCTCCGACCCTAACGACTTCGATCACCCGATAAGGGCCTTCCCAATTGGGAGCTAACTTCCCACGTGCTCGGGTCGGGTCGCTAACCTCGACCCTACGTAAGACCAGGTCATCCAACTTAATTGGCCGAGGCCGCACCTTGCGGTTATAAATTCTAGCGATGACCCTTTTATAGGAGAGATCTTTCAGGTGCGCATTAGCGCGCCGCTCCTCGAGCAGATTGAGATCGGCTCGCAGTCCCTGGGTTGAAACTTGTTTGTCATAGCTTACCATCCTCAGGGTGGGGAAAACCATATCGGGAGGCAAGACAGCCTCAGTCCCAAATGAGAGGCTGTAGGGGGATTCTCCGGTCGCGGCCTTAGGGGTGGTTCGCAAGGACCATAGAATACTGGGGAGCTCGTCCACCCAAGTTGACTAGGTCGCTGACACTCTCCTCTTGAGTCCATTTAGAATAGATCGGTTAGTGACTTCGGCTAACCCATTTGTCTGGGGATGGGCCACAGAGCTGAACCTCAGCTGAATCTCGTAGCTCGCGCAGAACTCATGGAACTGAGCACTGGTGAACTAGGATCCATTATCCATGATGATGGCCTCTGGCAAGCCAAATCGAGTCACGATGTTTTTCCAAACGAATTTCTCCACTTGTCATTCCGTGATCGTCGCTAGTGGCTTGGCTTCGGTCCATTTGGTGAAGTAATCCACGCCCACGACGATGTATCATCGTTGCCCCGAGGCCGGTGGAAAAGGGCCGAGGAGGTCCAATCCCCACTGAGCGAATGGCCATGCGCAGTCGATGGGGGACAGGGGGACCGCCGGCTGCCTGAGCGTTCGGACATGCCACAGGCAGGGCCCGCACCACTGCACGTAGGTTCTAGCGTCTTGGGACATGGTGGGTCAGTAGTATCCTTGACGAAGGATTTTGTAGGCCAAGGTTTGAGCAACAATATGCTCCCCGCAGATCCCCTCGTGGACCTCGGCAAGGACTGCCTTCGCTTCGCTAGGCTCGAGGCATCGTAGCAAGGGCTGTGAGAAGGACCGTTTGTAGAGCCGTCCATTCACCTCAGAATACTATGCTTGCGTTCGGCAAATGCGGCGCGCCGCGGCTTCGTCGTCGGGAAGGACCCCGTTGCGTTTGAAGAGCAGCATCTCCTATACCCACGTGGTGCGCGCTTCGGCCGGAGCTATAGACAAAACTGAGATGGTGCGGAATGGGAGATCTTCGACCCCGAAGCAGTTTCCATGGTCCAGTCCCGAAGCCATCTTCGCCAATTCGTCGGCTCATTCATTTTGGTTCCTCGGCACCTTGGATAACGTGAAGCGGGAGAAGTTGGAGGCTAGGCTTTTTACCTCTGCCAGGTACCCTGCCATGGTTGGTTCCCTAGCTTCGTACCCACGGCTAAGTTGCTCGGCGACGAGCTGCGAGTCAGTGAAGACGTGGATGACGTCCACCTGCATTTCAAGGGCCAGCTTGAGTCCTGCCAGGAGCGCCTCGTATTCAGCTTCTTTGTTGGTGGCCCGGAACTCGAAGCGGAGGGAGCGTTCAAACGAGCGTCCGTCGGGAGCTGAGAGTACCAACCCCGTGCTGGCGCTACCGGAGGTAGCCGAGCCATCCACATGCAAGTCCCACAGCTCCTCTGTTTGCTCGGGGCTTCCATTCCCGCCATCGGCCAGTTCCGCGATGAAGTCGGCTACAGACTGGGTCTTGATGGCAGTCCTTGGAATGTAATGTATGTCAAACTCTCCGAGCTCTACCGACCACTTAAGGAGTCAACCTGCGACATCAAACTTAGACAAAACCTGTCGAAGCGGCTGGTCAGTGATTACCTCAATCGTGTGAGCCTGGAAGTAAGGGCGTAATTTTTGGGATGCCAGCACGAGCGCCAAAGCGAGCTTTTCGAGTGGCGGATACCGCTCCTCGGGTCCGTTCAGGACGTGGCTGACGTAGTAGACTGGTAGTTGTTCCCCAGAAACTTCTCTGGTTAGGACGGAGTTGACCGTGTGCTGGGAGGCGGCTAAGTAAACGCTGAGCTTTTCCCTGAGAATGACCGAAGCAAGGCGGGGAAGGTTGGCCAGGTGACGCTTGACTTGTCCAAAAGCCTCTTCACACTGCACCGTCCACCGGAAGTCCTTGGGGTTTTTTAATGCCCGGAAGAAGGGGAGACAATGATCACCGGACCGGGACAGAAATCAGGATAAGGCAGCAAGCCGTTTTTTAGTCGCTGCAGGTCCTTGACTGTTCGAGGGGCCTGCATATTGATGACCGCCTAAACCTTTTCTGGATTCACGTTGATTCCTCTTTCATGCACGATGAATCCGAGGAACCTTCCCGAACTGACGCCGAAAGCGCACTTTGCCGGGTTTAGACGCAGGCCATACTTCCGGAGTGTAGAGAATGTTTCGGCCAGGTTGGTCAGGTGGTCTGCCGCCATGTGACTTTTGACGATCATGTCGTCGACATAGACTTCGACGTTCCGCCCGATTTGAGCGGCGAACATTTTGTTCATGGCCCTTTGGTAGGTGGCGCCTGCGTTCTTGAGCCCAAACGGCATGACTTTGTAGAAATACACCCCTAGATCGGTGATGAAAGTCGTGTGTTCTTGGTCTTCAGGCGCCATTCTGATCTGGTTGTAGCCGGAGAATGCTAGTCATAGGTGCCCAGCAAGCCAATCACATGAGTGATGACACATGTGACTTGATACAGAATCTTTTTGCTTATTATATTTTGGCGTATATCACTTTATAACTATTGCATAAATGCATATATATTGTGATGTCCTTGGATTTGTGCAATGGGAATCGGATCGTGATAAGATCACGATAATGAGATCGATTCATCTTTAAACACATATCCTAAATAATCCCGCTCATAGGTTACTCGAAAGGGACATCGTGATAACCGGATAGACTGGTGTGCTGTATACCCGTCCATATGATGGATGCAGCTGGTCTCATAGCTGCTCGTGTAGGGACACTAGGGATACAGTACAGGTGCTCATTGGAGAATGAGTTCACTGATTGATCCGCTTACGGAATGCTGGATGGTTGATGATGCCTTATTGTCAGACAGCGATTCCATAGTCCTAGTGGTGTATCTGGTCCTTAGACTTGAGACACCAAGGATGTCCTGTATGAGTGCTCCACTCTTTGATACCAGACTTATATGTTTGACTGTCCCAGATCTAGTACAGCTGGTCATTGGGAGTGGTAGTCGACCTTACGAGGGCTATTGAGTGTCGATAGAGGATCATCCACTCTCGGCGTCATGAGAGGAATATCCCATGTGTTCTTGCTCAGACAAATCCCTGGCCAGGGTCATTCGGGTTGAGAGAGAAAGAGTTCTCCGGGAGAATCCGATTAGAGCGAGACTCGAGTAGAAACCGTATGGGTCTGACAGCACCATGCTCGATATACGGTCTCTGGGATATTAGATGGATGAAGGACTATAGGTACATGGTAACTGAGGACAGACAGGTCCAATGGATTGGATTCCCCTGTATCGTCTGGGGACTACGGCGTAGTGGCCTAGTACGTCCGTAGTTAATGAGTCAAGTGAATTATTACAGAGATAATGATTCACTGAGTTAGAAGGAGTTCTGACATGTATGACTCACGGCCAGCTCGATATTGGGCCTAGAGGGTCACACACATATGGTAGGCATTGCGATGAGTAGAGGTTCGGATATGAGATATCCGACGGAGCCCTTGTCTTATAGGATGCAGATCCAATACCCACTAGGGAAGGACCCATTAGGGTTTGACACGGGATCTCTATAAATATGAGGGATTCACAGCCTCATAGGCTAGAGTCTTTGCTTGCCTTTCCTATTGTCCTCTCCCTCTCCACCTCAGAGTAGGCCTGGAGTTTTGAGGAGCGTTGTCGCAACCCTGCTGTGTGGATCACCGCTAGAGAGGAGGATGCTTGACCTCCTTCACCCTCTCCTAAGGATCTGCAAGGAAACAGGGATATACGATCTCCCTAGGTAACACAATCTCTATACGCAGTTTTGTGTTTTACGGATTTTTGCGCACCAATCTTCGCACGACGACGAACATCTTTTTGGGAATCGGGGATTTTTGTTTTCTTGTTCTTCCGCTACGCATATGATGTCGCCCCCCATGATTTCCCAACAGAGAAGGCGTCCATGAACGACAGGCGGGCGTGCCCGGCTGTCGCGTCGACCAGCTGATCGATTCTTGGGAGGGGATAGCAGTCTTTCGAGCATGCCCGATTGAGACTCGTATAGTCAACGCACATCCTCCATTTCCCATTAGATTTTTTCACCAGCACTACATTAGATAGCCATCGCGGGTACTTGATTTCCTCGATGAAGCCAGCTGCTAACAGACGCTCCACCTCTTCACGAACGGCGAGCTGCCTATCGAGGGCTTGTCATCGTGGTTTCTGTTTTACCGGTCAAGTGTCAAGTGATATATTCAGGTGATGCTGGGTGGTCTCAAGGTCGACGCCGGTCATATCGGATGGCAACCAAGCGAAGACATCGGCGTTCTCCTGTAAGAAACCAACGAGCTACTCTTGCTCTTGCCCGGGGAGTTTCGACCTGACCTGGACCGTCCGATCCGGGCGATCCTCCATCAATGGCACGTCGCAAGTGGGCACCATCGGCTCCGGGTGTGGTGTCGGCCGCTTCTCTTCTCTCGGGTCTTCAAGAGGCTGGTCGGTCCTCGCCTTTTTGTGCAGCGAGACTGCCGTCAAGTAGCATCGTCTGGACTCTCGGTGGCTTCCCCAAACTTCGCATGTCCCGGTGGGGGTAGGAAACTTCACCGTTTGATGATAGGCGGAGACCACAGCTCTGATTTTGTTGAGGGTGGGGCGACCGAGGATGGCATTGTAGGCAGTAGGAAGATCTACCACCAAGAAGGTGGACATCACCGTCTTTATTTGGGGCGGTGCTCCCAAGGTGAGGGGCAAGGTAACAGTCCCCAATGGTGAGACAGAATCGCCGATGAACCCCGTGAGCGCCGAGCATATAGGCTTTAGGGATTCTTTGGTTAACCCCAGCTTCTGGAAGGTGTCCAGATAAAGCACGTCGGCCGAGCTCCCGGTGTCGATCATGATTCTCCTCACCTGGGCGTTAGCGATTCGAGCCATTATCACAAGCGCATCGTCGTGCTCCGGTGGCTTGACGTCCTCGGGAGGGAATGCGACCTTGGGGTCGGGACCACGTTGGGGAGCGTCGATCCTGGCGGAACGAGCGTATGCCTTTCTCCCCGACATACTAGTTCCCCTAGCCGCCGGTCCTCCGGTGATGACATCGATGTGGTGCTCCACGGGGCCCTCTGGGAGAGGCGAGGACTCCCCGTTACGTCGAATGTACCGACTAAGGTGTCCCCCGCGGACGAGCTCCTCGATCTGCCGCTTCAGTTCACGGCAGTCTTCGGTGTCGTGCCCGTTTTGCCTGTGAAAGCGGCAATGCTTGGACTGGTCGGCGAACTCTCATGGGTTTTTCATCGGAACGGGAGCCCTGAGTAACCCTCTCTCCTTTATCTGGAGAAATATCTCCATTCGAGATGCGCCTAAGGGGGGGCAGAGGAGGCCTCGGAGCGGGTAGGTCGAATTGGTCTAGCTTGTGCCTAGTCGCGGCAGGCTGTTGCCCGCGAGCCGGTTTCGGTCTAACCCTCGTGTGCTTTTCCTGCTTTCCGGCCATCCAAGCCTCAACCGTGATAAACTGGTTTGCCCACTGAAGCATCTCCGGTACCGCGGAGGGGGGTCTCTCAACGAGGGACCAGAAGAATCGTGAAGGTCGTAGTCCTGTCATGAATGCTTGCATCAATAGAGAGGGGTGAACGTCGGATAATCCCCGGATCTGCGTGGCAAAACGGTTCACAAAGTGGGAGAGGGACTCGTCCTCCCTCTGGTGTAGTCCGAGAAGCAAGGCAATGGACGGTTTCGGTCGTGCGCTGGCTAGGAAGTTGAGCTCGAAGTCTCTAGCGAGCTGGTCAAATGAGGCGATGGTCCCGGTCCTCAAGCCGTCATACCACGTGCGGGCTGGTCCCCTTAGTGTTGTGGGGAACGCCTTGCACATCAGAGCGTCAGAAGTTCCATACAGTGCCATTTGGGTGCGGAAGGTGGCTACGTGGTCCGCTGGGTCGGTGGAGCCGTCGTACGTGTCGAGGGAGGGGAGACAAAAGTTCTGTGGGACCGTCTGATCCCGTATTTCGAGGACGAATGGGGATCCTTGATGTATGTCCTCCCCAGCTCTCCTCTCGACCTGCGGACCTCTTTTTGTACCTTATCAAGCCGTTGACTGACAAGGAGCAATTGGGCTCGCAGGGAGTCAGTCGAGGCCGAAGGAAAGGCCTCGGGTTGGGCGTGGCCCCTCCGGTCCGTCGTGACTCGATCCGTGAGCGGGGACGACGGGACCCGAGGCGAAGTGGGAAGCTCCAGGGGCTGCGCCTGAGCCTGAGCAGGCGACTCCTGCTGTCGCACCGGTTCGGCGGCCGGGGGGTGCAACGTTCCTGAGACGAGTGGAATAATGGACTGTATCATACCTGTTATAATTTGGACCTAATGGGTGAGGTTGAGAAAGGCTTTGGACGAGACGGGCAGTGGTTCAGTGGAGGGGGCGTCGGGCGGTAACAAGTCCTGGTCGTTGAAGATTCGCCAATAGCGCTCTGAAGTTGCGGCGGGGTGTTCGCTACGGAGACCTGTCCGCGGGGGATGTTCCCCTGGAACCCTGACCGGATGCGCCCCCTCGACTGCGGTTTCGGCCGAGTCGGCCTGGCGATCCCTTGACATCGAGGGCCCTCCTTCTAGCACCATTATGTTGGTGTAAACAACTTTTTAACTGTGACCTCGGGGCCAACGCGGCTTGGTTCGGGTCCGGATGATGGGTCGCCGATTCCTTCGGGAGGGGGTTCCTAGCCAACGCGCCCGGAGAGAAACGCCTCGCCTTCGTCCCTACACACAGGTTGGGACGGGAGAGCTCGACCCGACCTCTCCGACGATCAAGTCAGTGAATAATCGTAGTGGGGTTGTTATCTATGTTGTTCTCCCCCTTTTCGTTTAGAGTGCAAGGGTATTTATAGGGGAGTTCGGTGTTACCTGATGTGCCTACCCACAGGGGTAGGATCGTACCTTCTGATGACATCTGACATCGCTATCGGCGTAGCGTGCGGAGTCGAACCTGAGCGGTCGTTAATGGGCCTCGGTTGGCGTTACGACCTGTGTCAGTCACGCGGTGTCAGACTAACAGGGGAGCGGGATGTCAGCGGGTGTCACGCAAGTCTTATTGTAATTATTACCCTCGTCACCCCATATCCTCATGTTTGATTATAGCACTTACAACATAAGGATGAACGAAACGTGTCAAAATTTAGCATACGGGCACTTGACCTTGTGTCGTAAATTTTGTTGGTCAGAAGGCATCGAGTCATTCATACGACGTGCCACAATTAGCTTCCTTCTGTTCTCCCGCCCCCCGTCCATGTACGTGCTGCGAGAACGGAGGAGAAGACCAGGTCTCGTCCTCCACCGGTTTCGGTACCTAAAAGTGGATGCAGGAGTGTTTGTTGAAATGCCAGAACGGCAAACCACGAAGTAGGAGGCTCTCTCCAACGAGCAGCCTTCTCGTCGTTCCTCCCTTCCCATCTCTCTCCCTTTTGTCTTCGAATCTTGATGCACCAGAGATGGGCGCATCCGGAAACCAGATGCGCTTCTGAGTTGGATGCCATTCGACGAGCTCCGTGACGACGACATGACGAAGTCCAGAACATCCGACGATTCTGCCAAGAACGACAAGAAGAAAAAGGTAACCCTTCTCTCTCCAGAAGCTGCACATGTTCTTGGAAAGGATACACTCATTTAGGATGGTTGGTGTCGCAGTCCATCTTACCAAGCATATTCAGTAGAAAAGGGAAGAACAAGAGAGGCTCCGATGGAGAAATATTCCCACGAGCGGAGATCGTCTTCGGTAAGACGATCTTGAACTCTCTTTTTTTCTTGCATTTACTGCATTCAGTTTTGCGATTTTAATGCGTTCTTCTTCTTCTTCATCTTCATCTTCATCTTCTTCTTCTTCTTCTTCTGCTGTTCGGAACAAAGATTTGGAGAGCAGGTACATTTCAAGGACAAATCTACTTGAGGCGTATCCAATCGTGAGGAAAAGCCTTTCAGGTGTGCACTCGATGGGCATTTCAGATGTCCCGATGAAACAGGATCTACAACTCAAGATTTTGTCTATAATTTCTCAGGTAGGCACACGAGCTCAAGAATCGAAGGCCTCAACCTGTCCATCTTGGAGAAACCCAGAAGGAAATCTGGTGGTCGAGTGGAGGAGTACCGGTAGGATTAGACGCAATCCATCAAACATGTGGTGGTGTTGTGTTCCTCTCTGTTTTATGTCTCAAGTTCCAAGAATTCTCATGGTGCAGGGTGTTTGTTGGGACATGGAATGTAGGGGGAAGGTCTCCAAACAATGGCCTCAACCTCGAAGATTTCCTCCAAGTAGAAGGATCAGCTGATATCTATGTGTTAGGGTAAGAATCTCTTCTTTAGATTTGTGGCTCAGCCATGAAATGGTTCTAATGATTTGGATCCCTTTGCAGGTTTCAGGAAATAGTTCCTCTAAATGCAGGGAACGTGTTGGTGATCGAGGACAACGAGCCGGCCACAAAATGGCTGGCTCTCATCAGCCACGCCCTCAACAAGCCCAGCGACAAGCACGACGACTCCTCCGACACCTGGAATGGCGCAAAGCTCGGCAAGGATTGCAAGTCGAGCAGCAGCCACCTCTTCCAAAAGCCTTCTTCCCTCAAAGCCATCGGCAAGAACTGCCGCGTCGACGGCGCCCTCGTCAAGACTTGCAACTGCAGACCCGAGACCGCCAGCGGCATCCGGCGAAGGGCGAGGAAGTTAAGGGAGTTCATCGACAGCACCGACTCAGGCTCCGACGACGAGTACTACTGCCACCCCATGTCCCATGTCGTCAGCCCCGAAGCCCGGCGCGACGCCAACTATTCCCTCGTCGCCAGCAAGCAGATGGTGGGCATCTTCCTCTCGGTATGGGTTCGCAGCGAGCTGGTGCCGGACGTCGGCCACCTCAGGGTGGCGACCGTCGGGAGAGGAATCATGGGCTGCCTCGGCAACAAGGTGAAGTTTCAAGGTTTCGCAGCGTCACCGGCACGGATATGAAGCCATCGGCGGCTGCTAACAGGGGAAGTGCATGTTTCAGGGCTGCATCGCGATGAGCATGTCGTTGCACCGGACGAGCTTCTGCTTCGTCTGCAGCCACTTGACGTCGGGCGAGAAGGAGGGCGACGAACTGAAGAGGAACGCAGATGTTTCCGAGATCCTCAAGAGCACGCAGTTCCCTAGGGTCTGCAAGATCCCGGGAAGTCGAATCCCCGAGAAGATCCTCGAACACGAGTACGAATCATACGGTAGCTAATCATGTAGCCTTAAATCTTCCCTTCCTCACTGAGCTTGTACGTTTCCATCTGCTGAAGTCGCATACTGTGGCTCGGAGACTTGAACTACCGGATTGCGCTGAGCTACAACGAAGCAACAACACTGCTGGAGGACAATGACTGGGATTCTCTTCTCGGAAGGGATCAGGCATGGAATCATACCTCAATCTTATCGATCTGCAGCACACATGACCCGCTTACTCTTGAACTGACGATGAACAGTTGAAGATGGAGCGAGAAGCAGGAAGGGTGTTCGACGGGTGGAAGGAAGGGAAGATCTACTTCGCTCCCACGTACAAGTACTCGTACAACTCCGACGCATACGCCGGGGAGACGACCAAGTCCAAGAAGAAGCGTCGAACACCTGCATGGTAGTTAACCTTTCCTTCTTCTTCTTCTTCTTCTTCGGCGATTGCTGCGGAAGAGGGAATAAGTTGCTGCCTTGCGATGCAGGTGCGATCGGATTCTGTGGTATGGCGAGGGCATAGAGCAGCTGCAGTACTTCAGGGAGGAGTCGAGGTTCTCGGATCACAGGCCGGTTTGTGCTGTGTTCCTGGCGCAGGTGGAGGCCAGCAGCCATGGCAGGTGCAGGAAGGGCTATTCCAGTGTGTACTCAAGGATCCCCAGGGATGAGATGATGTTACCTCAGAGACACAGCTTCTATGAGTTCTAGAAGAAAGGCTGTTCTGAGCTGCAATTTATTGTAGATGAGGAATACACATTATGTGATTGATTGCTTAGTACCTCTTGCTAAACACTAAGCTAACATTGGCTGTTTAGAAGCCTGATCGAGCAACAATCTTGCTTGCTGTACAAGCTCATTTGTCTCTTGCCATGCCAATCTGGTATGATATCTGATGTTCTTTAAGAACTGAGAGTGCTGAAACAGTGACTTATGAGCTTACAATCTAACAATGGTTTCGACATTGGATAAAAGGGTACAATTGCCGCATGATGTTTGCTTCTGAACAACATGTAGGCAGAGGTATGCAGATGTCAGATTCATTCTAACGTACAATTTCCATGGATCGCCATATGAAGCTTCACAACCTCTTCCATCCAAAGCTTAATCTTGAACGGACAAGAGAGAGAACACAGATCTTTCATTGGGCTGCATCTCTTTATCAGACACGTACATCCATCAGAGTAAGACAAGAAGAGAAGAAATTTGTCTGTCACAAATAACAAGGACTTAGATAACTTCAAGAACAGATATCTAACAAAAGAATTCTAGATGGTACGACATTACTGACAAACAAGAAGAACATCATCGCATCTGGCATATTATATCATTCTATCTGAGAGAATAAATTGTCCCACTCCCTTGTTTTCTCAGAAAGTTTCTTCAGGACTCGGAAACCATTGCCTAGTTTTTGTCTCCCGAGGATGGAAGCAGATGATCTCAGAGAGCATATTCTTCCATATAAGCTGAGCTCGAACTCCATCTATTTCTTTTAACACCCCTCCTCCAAGAAGAACCAACTTGCAACTTCTAAGCAACTCTCCATGCACTCAGCTCACCACCATCACCACCTGCCCCTGCTCCTGCTGCTGACATTCGGCCGCGTGGTGGCCGCCGACAGCCAGCTGAAGACGCTGCTTGTGACTATCTTCGTGATCGTGGATGCTCTTGTGTTGCTCATTTTGCTGTGGACCATCTACGCCTTCTGCAGGCGATTAAAAGCTAAGGAGACGGGGAAGGAGAACCCTCCTCCTCCTCCTCCTACTGCTGTTGCTGTTGAAATCATCGAGAAGGGGGAAGGCATGCGTTGCGATGAGGAGGAGGACGCAGTGGTGCAAGAGCCGGGGAAGATCACGTTTGCGACGGATGGAGGTGGGTTCGGTATCGACGAGCTTTTGAAAGCCTCGGCGGAGGGACTGGGCAAGGGGAGCTTCGGGAGTTGCTACAAGGCGATGCTCGATGGCGCTAGGATGGTGGTGGTGAAGAGGCTGAGAGGCATCGGCCCAGTTACCAAGGAAGAATTCCTGAAGCAGATGAGATCACTCTCCGCCATGGAGCACCCGAATCTGTTGCCTTTGCTCGGCTACTACTACTCCAGCACCGAGAAGCTTGTGATCTCGAACTACGTATGCCATGGCAACCTGTTCGATCGCATCCATGGTAATATTGCTGATCTCTCCACGAAGCCATACGAAACAGGAGGACGAAGAAGAGCTGACAGAACTCCATTCACATGGAGCTCGAGGTTGCAAGTGGCACAAGGAGTGGCTCAGGCGATGGAGTTCCTGCACCTGAACATGAGAAGCAGTGTCCCCCATGGCAACCTAAAGGCAACAAACGTTCTCCTCGACGAGAACGACAAGCCATTGGTCTGCGACCACGGGCTCGCTCCTCTGATCCCCGCTTCGCTCGCGGTCCACAGGATGGTGTGCTACAAGTCGCCGGAGTACCAGCTCAACCGCAGCATGTCGAGGAAGACCGACGTCTGGAGCTACGGTTGCCTCCTCCTGGAGCTCATAACCGGGAGGGTGGCGGCGAACTCGAGGCCGGGAGGGGTGCGCAGCGTCGAGTTGTGCCACTGGGTGAACCGCGCGGTGCGGGAGGAGTGGACGGGGGAGGTGTTCGACGCGGAGATGCTGGTGCAGAAGAGGGCGACGAGCGGGATGATCATGTTGCTGAAGCTTGCGCTGTGGTGCTGCGAGCAGTCGCCCGAGAAGAGGCCTGAGATGGCGGAGGTAGCTAGAGAGCTCGAACGGATAACAGCGGGCGAGGCTGATACAGAGGACGACTAGCCAATGGCTCATGAGATGGTGGTACATAGCCATTCGACAGCAGCTTGTTGTGTATGAAATCCTTGTTTGCTTGTTTCTTCTTCTGTACCAGTAATAACCTTAGGTGTCTCAAGACTCCATGCATGCATGCATCTGTAAACAGCTTGAGGTTGGCAATGACCATATAGATATATGCTATGATTGCCTGCTGCTAAAGACCACAAACTCGTGGGATGTTCGAATCCAATTAAGTCCACCGAGTCAACCATCGCCTTCTTCCACAGGTAGTAAATCACAACAATTGGATCCTGGAATTGCTAAAACAGGGGGTCGTAAACAAGGAACAAAAAGGTATAGTTCAAACCCTAGTTAATTTCATACTGGAAATTAAAGCATAGTCGAAGCACAGTTTTGGAATATAAGAGGGATACCAGACATTGAAGGAGGACGCCGCGGCTCTCTGCCTCCCTTTCTGGCTTCTGCAAGCGAGTTATCTCCGAGAGCCAAGGATCTGAGCGCCGAGGTGATCCAAGGCTCCCTCATCTCCTACGCAAAGCGGTCGATCCCGGGGCTCTCACGGTCGAACCGCCATCATGCCGCCACTCGTGCCTCTGGCCCGCTGCCATCCGAGGCAGAGGAGCAACCTTAGAGACCGTCACCACCAACCTCCCCCCATCGAAGAAGACGAGCAGCAGTTCCTCTTCGGGTCCGGAAACCACCCGGTTCGTTTTGGGCCTCCTCCGCGCCTCGGAAGCTTCCCGGACCGCCCTGGAACGCAGCATCGCTTCGCAGCTCGAGCACGAAACCGTCGACGACCTCTTGATGCTGACTTATTCCTACATCGTGGACTGTGTCCAACAAATCGTAGCCTTCGTTCTCGAGGGCCTCTAGGAGAGGTCGGCCACGGCTGCCGACGCCGAGGACGCAGACGACGAGAGGCGGGATCATCCCCATGTCCTGATAAGAACAAGCTACTGGTGGACAGAGATCGCGCCAGACGCGAACCTGAAACCGGACAAGTTTTGCGACCTCGCGCTCGCGCTGCCGGACCACGGGAGGATGCTCGACGACGGCCTCTATCGCGCCATCGATGTCTATTTGAGCAACACGAGGTGGATTAGGGAGAGAGACAGAAATGGACAGCTAAAGTTCTCAAGAAGCTTCATTGAATGATGATGAAGTGGGGAACAAGTAACGACTCCATTGAGATCGCTGTGGCTAACATCTGTAATGTGCTAATGCATGAGCATTGCTAAAATTCAATTAATCTGAATACTAAAATAAAAACATGCATTATCTATCATCTGTAAGAGACATTCTCAATTTAATAGCACTAGTAGAGCATTAATATGTTATCAAGCATTTGACTATTCCCTGCATGAAACTACCTTAACCGGATTTAACATTAGGGGATAAAAACATAAAACTTGGACTTTCACCAAAGTTCTTCTGCACAAGTCAAAAACAATGAGAATATTCAATATGTATTGGTAGCTTTTTGAAAAAAAAAACATTTTTTTGTCAAATACCTCCTACTGTTATAGTAGAATTTGCTTGAATTTAAGCTCCTTGCATTACCAAAAGGCTGATGACATATTGGGACGAGCTGCCCCATCTCAAATTCTTTCTCTGATAGTTTCTGTCTATCATCAGGAAAAGTGAAATCAAGAGATTGATCTGTTGGAAAGTGACAACTGGAAAACTTCAGAGAATTCCTTAACCAAGGATTCATGAGCAGTATCAATTAAAACAGAATCTTCAATCTTCCCACTCAAAGAATTCCCTAGTAGTTCCTTAAGGCTACAAACCTCACGGTCCTGTAAGCCGCATGGAACGATGCGCTGAAATGGAGATAAGTCTGTTGTAACATTCACTGCCAATCCATGATACGATATCCACCGTGACACCCGAATCCCTATTGCAGCAACTTTTTTATTCCCTAAATAATTTAAGAGAAACACAAGGGTTAAAAAAGATCAGCAAACTTCCAAAATTACAATGTTTTTCATACATCATTTGATAATATCCTATCATGATGATCACACACACACACACACACACAAATATATATATATATATATATATATGGAGAGAGAGAGAGAGAGAGAGAGAGATAACAGTCAAAGCTGACATGATAAGAAAAAGTATTTTTTTTCTTTGTATGCAAACATCATTATAGAAATGAGGCTATACACACACACACACATATATATGTATATATACATATGTATATATGTATATATACATATGTATATATGTATATATACATATATATATATATATATATATATACATATACATATACATATATATATATATATGGAGAGAGAGAGAGAGAGAGAGAGAGAGAGATAACATTCAAAGCTGACATGATAAGAAAAAGTGTTTTTTTTCTTTGTATGCAAACATCATTATAGAAATGAGGCTATACACACACACACACATATACATATATATATATACATATATATACATATGTATATATGTATATATACACATATATATATGTATATATACACACATATATATATATATACACATATATACACACATATATATATATATACATATATACACACACACACACACATATATATATATATATATATATATATATATATATGGAGAGAGAGAGAGAGAGAGAGAGAGAGAGAGAGAGAGATAACAGTCAAAGCTGACATGATAAGAAAAAGTGTTATATGTTTTTTTCTTTGTATGCAAACACCATTATAGAAATGAGGCTCTCATGAAAAATGTTTTTTTCTTATTATCATATCCATGCACTTCTTGAACACTTCTAAGTGTCCTGTACATGTGTCATACAACATAAATCAAATGAAACAATTGCAGTGCATAAGATAAGCAACATACCGACCCAAACTCCGGTTAAACCCTTGATCCTAGATGCCTTGATAGCAAAAGTTGATGAAAGGACTCGGATAATCACTTCCTCAAGTGACCTAAGGTACCAATGTAGATCCATCTTGTGATATCGCAAATTGACAATAGGGTACATTACAAGCTATGAAGAAGGCCAACATACAAACTGTAAGATGGAAGAGCAAGAAACAAAAAGAAGAGCACATCAACAAGCAATCATCGTGAAATAATCACAGTATTCCTTCTGAATGACAAGTGACACCAAGGTTTTGTTTTCTCCTATTATTTCGTCACTCTTCAAAATTTCTCACACCATAATTCATTCATATAAGAAATAAGTCAAAAACACAAATCTTAGAAAACGAGGTCGATATTGAAATGCTTCAATTTACATGCAACAGTGAACAAAAAAAATTACTATGCAACTGAAGAGAATATAATAGTACAAAAAGAAGTGAATCATCAAGACAATGCATAGTCATCTTCAGAGATACTTGAAATTAGAGTACCAATGCAGGTAAATTTGTTGAAATATCATTTTATCGTAATAATTGCATAAAATGCATTAAAGATGATGAATTAAATTGCATATTGCAACAAGAGGAAAGGGCATCCTATATGTTTACAGTTTTCTAAAGCAAGATACAAAATGATATAGAACATAGGTAGTAAAGACTTCACTATTTAATGACAATTAAAAAAAAAATGAGATAAAATGAGACATCTTGATGTCCGTTTAAAATGTGACTAGTTTTTGTTATATCTAGGCTGAGAAGGGGAAGAAATAGTTCTATGCTATGTGCAAGTGTGAGGAGACTACAAAAATTCCACAAATGTACAGATAACACTAATGAAACTAATGATAATGAGTTTAGCAACAAATATATAAAATGACTACCTGACCAGGACCATGATATGTGACCTCTCCACCACGTTCAGTCCGATAAATTTCATAGGGAGAATCTTGTATATTAAAATGCAAATACTTCTCCAAACTACCAGTCCCCAATGTATATACTGGAGGATGTTGCAGAATGATCAACATGTCAGAATGATCTTCATCTCGGCCTACTAAGTCGTGTCTCATTCTTACAAGAGACTTTTGCCAACACCAAGCCTCCATGTAAGGAATAAGCTGCTTGTAGTGATCATAGCAATCACACCTGTTTGATAAGATAGAGATAAAATTCTTTCCTGTAACAAAATGAAGTGATAGGTTGCCAAAAACAAATTGATCTTCCACTATTTATGCATATATATTGAAAAATCAATGATTAAAGAGCCAAAAACCATAAAATGGAAACTAGTGATATCCAAACAACTAGAGTAGGAGCTCATACATCAAGAGTTCCACAAGCTTGACAAATCAATGGCAGATATCGGAATAAATTTGTCAAAAAACTGCAAAAGAAATGAAGATCTGTTCAAATGTGCAATCTCATTATTTTAGGAAGGTTAACATGTTCTCAACTTGCATATCTACTCAAGCTGATAAATGCAATTAATTAATTCTCTTCGTGGACTTGCCAAGATGATAAAATCTTTGGAACTTTTTAAGTTTCTTTTGCCTTCTTTCTGCATCGCTTGGCCACCTTTTATGATTGAATCATCTTAAAATGAATACTAAAGAGAAAGGGTACTACTACTTCGCCATCTCACTAACTCTACGGGTCTTCTATGCACACCAACATACCATATTAGCTATGCTACGATCTATCAGAATAGAAGGTACTTGCGCCTAGTTCTTAGCTAGTAGATTGGAGTTTGATGGTCACAATGATTGATAGCAGTAATGTGTTCCTGCTACTTCAACTGAAAAAATCTTTGTCAATGTTGACATTTGAGCTTATACGAGCTTGAAACTATATTTCCTTTAATGTACATGAGATACATTGTTTTCAATTTGATATGTTGGACAGAAAATCTGAAAATCTTATGAGAGTATATAGGTATCAAACTTCAGTGCAATTTGACTCGTTAACTATATGTGAATTAAACTTAGTCATTGTACAAAAGAATTGCAGAGAATTCTTACAAAAATATATCCTTCAATTATAGCCAAATCTCTTGGATGCGAACGTTAATTGAAAACTAAATGGCATCTCATACATGATGAAACTAATGAATAAAAAGAATCCTTAGCAAAATATATCCTTTGCTTATAGCCAGATCCAGTGGTGTTTAACCTACGTGGTTGTTAATTATCGTTCTGAATGGTGGAATCTTCATCAACAAATAAAGTCATGTTTGCAATTTTCAGCTATAAGAGAAATAAAATAAAGAATATTTTGTTGCCAATATATGTTATCACCTTAGATCAATGTCAATTGGTTTTCCTAGGAGTTGCAACCTGTTAGGACTCTAGCTAGGAGAGTCCTAATTGAAAGGGACATTCATGTAAAACTGTTAGGACTTTAGCTAGGAGAGTCCTAATTGAGAGGGACATTCTGTTAGGACTCTAGCTAGGAGAGTCCTAATTGAGAGGGACATTCTGTTATAACTCTAGTTAGGAGAGTCCTAATTGAGAGGGACATTCATGTAGGAGGTTTTTTCTTAGAGAAGAATTAGGAGTTGTAAGGGAATAGGAGTCTTTAGTAGGAGTCCTATTAGGAGTTGACTAGAAGTAAGAGTCTTAAGTAGGAGTCCTATTAGGAGTTAGGGTTTAGAAGCCCTATAAATAGCCATGTATTCCTCCTCTTTTCATAAGCAATAGATGAATCTTTTCTGCAGCCTTTGAGCAGCAACTTGGAGGGAGGAACCCCTATAGAGTTCCAAGGAGACCGATCCCCTAAAGAGATCAACCCCAAGTTTAGAATCTGCAAGGGTTCTAACACCTGGTATCAGAGCAGCGTTCTTGGCGTCTCGCTGCCCTTCCACAGCCATCCATCAACCCTCTACAACCATCCAAAGCAATTCCCACAATTGCTTAAAAGATCGACACCGAATTCCGTCATCATCTCCACCACCACGGATCATCCTTTGATCTCCCCGTGAATTGCAACAGGTTCTGGTTTCCTACCTTACTGCTGCTGCAATTTAGTTATCCTTATTCGAAAATCAAAAAAAAAAAAAAAATTCGTTCCTATATTGCTGCATAAACTTTTCGTCACAAAGTTTTCATCTCTACAACGAAAGATACATTGCAGAATTCCAGCCGCATAGCACCATCTGTTTGATCTTGCTACTGTGCTTTTTTATCCAAATTTCTACGAAATTTTTATGACATCTTTGACACTTCTTAACAGTGGATTTCCCTTTGGTTTCATCAAAAAATTCTCAATATAAACTACTGATCTTTTATATCCAATCTGCTGTACTTGAATTGCAGAATTCAAGCCGCATAGCACCATCTGTTTGATCTTGCTACTGTGCTTTTTCTATCCAAATTTCTACGAAATTTTTATGATATCTTTGACACTTCCTAACAATAGATTTCTCTTTGGTTTCATCAAAAAATTCTCAATATAAACTATTGATCTTTTATGTCCAATCTGTTGCACTTGAAAATCTATGCTGCAGAAAATTTCAGCTGCATATCGTTGCCTTAACCCATCTATTTGCAATCTTTTTTGAATGAAATTTCTTATACACTTCATAGATCATCTTGGCTTCCATCTAAGATTGATCTATTAAGAAATTCATCTCTAAAAACGATTTTATATTGCTGCACATTTTCATCGTAACCCGCTGAATTTTTCAACGACAATTCTGCAATTGCAACTTGCACCAATTTCCTTATTGTTATACTGCCGAAATTTTCTTAATTAAATTAGATATCCTTGCTGTCATATAAACTGTGATTTTGCTATCAATTCCCTCCTCAATTCCCTTAAGTTTTTGGTGGAAATTACGTCGATAAACCGTTGTTTCTTCGACGACAATTCTACTCTTACAAGACAGCACATACTTGCTGCAACTTCTACGGATTTCTGTCAAACCTTTGCTACCATCTACCACAGATCCAAAACTTTCATCCACAACCCTAAAACTCTGCCAAACCACACCCTCAAACTGTACCCAAAACAGCCACAAAATAAGCCTAAACCGTAGCCTACATCCACCAATCCACCAACCCTTTCAACCATCACTTCTCTCAACCTATACATGCCTTTAACCCAACAACAAAAGAGAGATTTGGGGGCATATACTATGGCATCTAAGGAGGCAATCAATGCTAAATTCGAAGCCTTGGAGGTGCGAATGGAGGATAAGATTCGGATGCTCTTTACCGAACTCAGATTGGGCCGACCACTAAGCCCGAAGAAATCAAATCAAGGAGAGAGCTTTGCCCAATCACACCAAGCCCGAATAGATGACTTTCAAGGGAGGGGAGGCTATATGACTGACCCCAACTATCCATGCATGAGAGTGAACTTCCCTAGATGGGAAGAAGGAGACCCGATTGGTTGGATCTCGCGCGCGGAGCGATATTTTCAGTACCACAAAACCGCGGATGTATCTATGGTGAAAATTACAGCTATACATCTTGAAGGGGATGCTATACAGTGGTTTGACTGGTTTGAACATACTTATGGAGTCCTTTCATGGCGACAATTCAAAGAAGGACTGCTGATTCGCTTCAGACCAACCGATTACGAGAATATTGACGAACAACTAGCAAAGATCCGACAAACCTCCACCATTCAGGAGTACCAAACCAGGTTTGAAAGGTTATCTAATCAAACTCGTGATTGGTCTCAAAAACAGCTATTGAGGACCTTCATTGAGGGCTTGAAGCCGGAGATCCGAGGAGAAGTTAAAGCGCGACAACCGTATACGCTTATGGCAGCCATCTCTTTCGCACGACATCAAGAGGAGCAATTGAACCATGAAGCTCGGAGGACTAGGGTCTCTCCTCAACCAGTAATATTGAAGCCCTTAGCCCCCCCTACTGTCGACCAAGTCCCTACACTAAAGAGGTTAACAAGAGAAAAGCTTCGGGAGCGATATGTGAAGGGGTTATGTTGGCATTGTGACGAGCTGTGGAGCCGTGAGCATCGCTGTAGTAAAGGGGGACTTCTTATGATTGAACCGATAGAAGAAGAGGTCATTGAACATCCAAAAGAGAGCCTTGAACATGAAGAAGATGCAGAAGAAGAGCCACAACCGACCGAAGTTACGGTACATACACTAGCTAGCTACTCAAACCCGCAAACGATGAAAATTGGAGGCCTTCTCAAACAACAACCAATCACTGTTCTCATCGATACGGGCAATACTACTGACTTCCTAAATAGTAAGCTTGCTGTTCGGATATCATTACCTATCGAGAATCGCTGCAGGTTTGATGTTAAGGTCACCGATGGACGGATTTTGAATTGTGATCATAGGCGCTTGCAGGAGAAACTATTGCTGCAGAACCAAGAGATAATTGCAGATTTCTTCCTTCTCCCTCTTAACAATCATGAGGCCATACTCAGAATTAAATGGTTGATGACATTATGTGATATTTCTTGGAATTTTATGAAACTAATTATGAAATTTTACAGTAAGGAGAAACAGGTGACATTGCACGAGAAACGTGGGGGCGACATAACAACGGTTTGCACACAACAAATGGAGAATGTTTTGCATAAAGCATGCAGCGGCTTTTTGATACAACTTGAGCAGCAAACTAAGGGAGAGCCAACAGAATTTGAAGATCCAAATCTACTTCCTTTGCTTACTGAATTTTCAAATATATTTGACGAACCGCGCAACCTACCTCTTACCTGTCGGCATGATCATTGTATAATGATTCTTCCAAGCAAATCTTCAGCAAATGCTCAGCCATATCAGTATCCACATCTCCAGAAGGATGAAATAGAAAGGATTATAAAAGAGATGCTCGAAACATGAGTTATTCGGCCAAGTTGCAACCTCTACTCTTCGTCGGTGCTACTTGTACGCAAGAAGGACGGAACAAGGCGAATATGTGTTGATTACCGAGCTCTCAATGGCATAATCATCAAGGACAAATACTTTATTCCAATAGTAGATGAATTGCTAGATGAAAGGGAGCACAAATCTTTACAAAGCTGGACCTTTGATCCGGGTATTATCAAATACGAGCATGCGAAGAAGACATACGGAAAACCACCTTTTGAACACACAACAACCACGAATTTTTGCTTTCTTCAACAAAAGGTGGAATATCTTGGGCATATCATATCAGAGGAAGGTGTGGCAGTGAACCCCTTCAAAATTGGAGCAATGCAAAACTGGCCGACCTCGAGAAACATAAAATTGCTATATGGCTTTCTGGGTTTAATAGGCTACTACCGCAAGTTCGTGAAAAACTATGGAAAGATCAGTGCACCACTTACTTCCTTACTAGAAAAAGATGTCTTCCAATGGTTGGATAGAGCCTCCGCTGCCTTCGACAAACTTAAGGCAACCATGACGACGACGCCGGTGCTAACACTACCAGATTTCAACCGACCCTTCATTATTGAGGCCGACACATCTGGAGTCAAAATTGGAGCCATTCTCATGCAAGATGGTCGACAACTCACATACACTAGCAAGGCATTATCTCCCTCCGATCAAAATATGTCCACATATGATAAGGAGATGCTCGCCATTGTGCGCGCAGCAACGAGGTGGAGATTGTACTTGATCAGACGATACTTTCAAATCAAGACCGACCATAAAAGCCTAAAATATCTCTTGGAGCAGAAGATATCTTCCCCCGAGCAGCAAAAATGGTTAACAAAACTTCTTGGATTTGATTTTGAAATAACTTACAAAAAGGGGAAAGAGAATGTTCTTGCAGATGCGCTTTCGCAGCTACCCGAGCAAGTTGAAGTTTCGACCGTTTCACTTCCGACCAGCGACTTCCTTGAGGATATTAAGATGGAATGGCAGGAAGATTCAGATACTAGTAAGATTATAAAAAAATTGGAGGAAGCACCAAACTCCATAGCTCATTACAATTGAGACTCAAAAGAATTACACTATAAGAGTACTAAATTGAAAAGGAGTATGGCATATCACTCACAAATCGACGGCCAGACAGAAGTTGTAAATAGGTGCTTGGAGATAGCCCAAAGCCACCCACCAAATATGACTATCCAAGGAGGACTTCAGACTCAGTCAAGTGCTATTATTGATCGACGGATTATGACTCGACGACGACGATCCACTACTGAATTGCTAATACAGTGGGCAAACCTACTAACAGAAGATGCCACTTTGGAGAACTATGATGACTTGAAGATCAAATTCCCAAAATTCATGAATTGTCAGCCTCGAGGACAAGGCTGATTTGAAGAGGGCGGGTTTGTTAGGACTCTAGCTAGGAGAGTCCTAATTGAGAGGGACATTCATGTAAAACTGTTAGGACTTTAGCTAGGAGAGTCCTAATTGAGAGGGACATTCTGTTAGGACTCTAGCTAGGAGAGTCCTAATTGAGAGGGACATTCTGTTATGACTCTAGTTAGGAGAGTCCTAATTGAGAGGGACATTCATGTAGGAGGTTTTTTCTTAGAGAAGAATTAGGAGTTGTAAGGGAATAGGAGTCTTTGGTAGGAGTCCTATTAGGAGTTGACTAGAAGTAAGAGTCTTAAGTAGGAGTCCTATTAGAAGTTAGGGTTTAGAAGCCCTATAAATAGCCATGTATTCCTCCTCTTTTCATAAACAATAGATGAATCTTTTCTGCAGCCTTTAAGCAGCAACTTGGAGGGAGGAACCCCTATAGAGTTCCAAGGAGGCCGATCCCCTAAAGAGATCAACCCCAAGTTTAGAATCTGTAAGGGTTCTAACACAACCCTCTATAGCTGACAAGGATCTAATAAGTGGTTGGGCATCATAATACAAAGTGTGTATGCGGTTGCATGTATGGGTTCTATTTACATATAAAAACAATTTAAAGACAAAAACAATTTCCTCTTTAACATGTGATCTCGTTCTTCCTAACTCAATGCTCATGTCATGTCAAATTATTATGAATTGTGTGATCAAATAAACATCTATATCATTCCAGTGAAAGAAAACAGAATTAATTAGTTATTTTGATAACCTTAGTTATGCTACTAAAAATTGTGAATCATGCAGGAATAGTTGCTAATATTTGCAAGTGAATCATTACTTGTTTGCTAATGTTAATCTCTAATGATTCACTTTCAGAATATAGCATAGACATGGTTAAAGATGATCCATTGATGAGCTCCATTTGTTAGATCAAGTTAGCAAGGCTAATATACATGGTTCTTTAAAGCGTCTGCATATGTGGCATGTGTGTCTGCATTACATACATGCAGACTGCATTAATGGCATACCACATATTGGCACAACATAATGTAATCCAGTGTGGTCTATGGACTGCATCCGCATATGTGGTGCATAAGTGGACGGATACCACTTTTCAAAACATTGATTAATCAAGCTATATTAAATTTTTGGTTGTACAAATCCATGTTCAACATATGACACTAAAAGCCCAAGCATCATTCTTACGGATTATGACCCTTTTGTTGAGTGTACCACTTAATTTAAAGAAAAAAGAGGATAGAACTTACAGAAAAATAAATAAATGAGAAAGAATAAGCAAAGGCATTAAGGATCACCAAAAAAGAGAGATTGATCAAAATCAAATAAGGACATGAGTCACCCTATCCATATGGTAGAAAATTTTCATGTTACCATGATGAAAACAAAAGACCTTAAACAACAAGGTCCCCATTTCATAAGTTTCTGTTCTGTTGTGTAGAAGAAAAACCATAATACAAGTGTGTGTAGTAGATCTCATCTCATACCACTAGAATCATATTTGTATGATCACTCTGTCCCCTTGGACCACAATATACATTTCTTATCTAGATTTGTGGCACTCTTTCGTTCCAAATTGGTATGATACATGATCTAGATCATCAAAATTAGCAATCAAACATCGTGAATGTTTTTTAGTTATTGGCAGACATAATCTAACTGAAAAAATCCATATTAGAAATTCACACTCTAGAATCCATTCAAGAAAAGCTCAAAACAATGAAAGCATTGTAAAATAAAATCATATAAATAAGTTCTATTTTTTTTTACCTAACGTGTTAAATGAATCGACACCCTTAGGACCAAGCTAGCAAATCATGATACAATATTGAACCAGTTATGTGACCAAATGACCCAAGTCCTAAGAGCCATCCAACATATTGAAAAACAACCCATGAATGAGGAGGTTGATTATTCGGTTAAGCAACATATTCATTCTCCACAATCAATAGCTTTAAATCAAAGAATTTTATCTACTCCCTAAGCTCTAATTCGAACAAATCCTAAGTCCACCTATAGGGCACCTATTCACAATCATGCTCCAACAATTCATGATGACGAAGCCTTTGACCTTAATGATAAATTCCTAGTACCTACTAGAAATCCATAAACCCGAGTAATGGGCCAACAAGTTCGATTTGTTAACAATACAGGGGGAATGGCTAGAAGAGTCAAAGTGGATGTGTCGGACTTTGATGCTATGTTTGACCCAAATATGTTTGTTGACTAGTTAGATAGCATGGAAGACTATTTTGAGTGGCATGGAATGATTGATATTGAACGTGTACAATTTGCAAAAGTGAAACTAATAGCTTTATTTGCAACATGTCTAACGTAGTCGCAAACATCGTCGAGAGTCTCCCATCACTCAATGGCAAGTCATGAAACAAAAACTGAAGGAAAAATAATTACCAACTTACTTTCAAAGCCAATTAGTTAAACTATAGTTAAACTTCAAACAATTGAATTCTAGTGTGATAGAGTATTTGGCCCATTTTACGAAATTTTTACTTAAGGGTGAAATTGAATAGAACCAAATCATCACTGTTAGAAGATTTATTAATGGGTTGAGGTTTAACATCTAATGGAAAGCCTCTCTTAGTTTTCCCAACACCATAGAGGAAGCTTCCCAACGAACCCTTGAGATTGAGAAGTACATCAAACTTTATCTAATTCATCGAGCATCTTCTCAGTCTTTCGACAATAGAACTATTACCTAATCTACCCCAAGTAGTGGCTTTGTCAAGTCAAAAATCCTCACTACTAGCAACAATTATGGCTGAACCATAAATCGTTCAACTTGTTCAACTATTGATTCTCAAACTAGTTCGTCTTTAGTCCATTGTCATTATAGCCATAATAGAGATCACATTGCCTCTCATTGTCCTCAACATACCCTTATCTTAAAACAAGGACTAGAGGATCAAATCAAGACCAAGTAGTTGAACCCGAAATCTACTTAAGTGACAAAAACGGACTAGAAATTAAGGATGCATATGTTAATGTTGTCTGTATTATTCTCTCTACTGCTAATGATTCCAATGAATGAAAAATGACAAGTATCTTTCATACTTTTATCTGAAGTAGGGAAAGAACTTGCAAATTGGTTATTGATGGGGATAGCACTATGAACGTAGTCTCAAAATCTACTATCAAGAGACTAAATCTTAAGGTAGAATCGCATTCCACCTCATTTAGAATAGTCTAGGTTGATAAAACCACTCTACTCATGACCAAGAGATGCCTAGTACCAATTAAAATGGGCAATTACCAAGATAAGATTTACTGTGATATTCTACCAAAAGACGTTGCCTACATTCTTTTGAAGTCGACCTTAGTTGTATGACCTTGATGTTATCAATCAGGTTATTGATGAAAACACCTGTCTTTCTATACAGAGACAAAAATATTATCCTGTGACTAGCAAAACCATAAAAAAAGAACAAATCAAGAACTCCCAAGTCTCCTCCACAAGCCCTAACTACCAAGGGATTCCACTTACTGGATCCTAAATCTTTTAAAATAGAAAGCCTAGACAACAAATTTTGTATGGCCATCATTGCTAGAGAAATTCCTAGCCCTTGCACTATTCCTAACCTAACTCCTGAGGTTAAGTCCTTACTAGATGAATTTTTTTATGTCATACCCTTGGAATTACCTAGTGAACTGCCACCCTTACGGGAAATCCAATATGTCATTGGCCTTCTCCTAGGATTGCAACTCCCTAATCTCCCACATTATAGAATGAATCCCAAGGAAAGAATCAAGTTAAACAAACAAATTGATGAACTTTTGGCTAAAGGCAATATACAACACAGCCTTAGTCCTTGCATTGTCCCTACCTTGTTAACCCCTAAGAAAGATGGGTCGTGGAGGATGCAAGTGGATAGCTGAGCGATCAACAAAATAACAATCAAATGTCACTTCCCGATTCCTTGATTTGAGGAGATGCTAACCTTTTCGCAAGATCTAGTTGGTTTTCGAAAATTAACCAAAGAAGCGAATACCACCAAATTCATATTATATTTAGCAATGAATGAAAAACAACATTTAAAACTCAAGATGGTCTATACGAATGGTTAGTCATGCCCTTTGGTCTATCCAATGCCCCAAGCACTTTCATGTGCTTCATGAAACAAGTTTTACAACCCTATATAGGCAAATTTATTGTAGTCTACTTTGATAACATTTTGATGTTTAGTAAGACTAAAGAGAATAATTTAAAAACTCTATGACGGGTTCTTACTACCCTTAGAGTTGCTAAGCTCTATGTAAATCTGGAAAAGTGTTTGTTCATAAAAACCCATGTCCTATTCCTAGGCTTCATCATTTCTGCCCAAGGTGTTGCCACTAATCTAGAAAAGATTCGCGTCATTTTAGAATAGCTTGAGCCTAAAACCCTTACCACGATTCGTAGTTTCCATGGATGAGTCTATTTTTATAGGAGATTCATTAGAGGGTTTGGTTCTATCATGACACCTATCACTAATTGTTTAAAGAAAGATGAGTTTTTTTCGACCTTGGCTACTATCAAAGCCTTTGCTAACATCAAAATGAAAATGACCACCACTCCTGTTCTTAGACACCCTATGTTTAATAAAAACCCTTTGAGGTCACTTGTGATGCCTCTAGTATAGGCATAGGAGAAATTCTTAGTCAAGAGGGTTAGCATATCGCTGTTTCTAGTGAGAAACTCAATAATGCAAAACAACATTATTATACCTATGACCAAGGTTCGTAATTTCGTATCATACCGACGTTTCGAACTTTGCTCGATACGATACGATACGGGCGCACCAAGCGGTACACTAGGGTGTACCATTTAGTATGTATAAATAAATAAATAAATAAATAAATATATATATATATATATATATAATATAAATACAAAAATCAATATATAAAAATTATAAAAAAGGAGGCATATGCTGCCTTGACGATGTCGCCTCTTTTTCTTCTCCTAATCGTGTCCGACGAGGAGAAGATGCGGTCTTCTCCTCATCTACGGCGTTCAGCGAAGACGTCGAAGGCCGCAAACGTCTTTGGCCATCGACGAAGAACGCGGCGAAGGCCGCAAGCGTCTCCGGCCTTCGATGAAGAATGTGGCGAAGGCTGCAAGCGTCTCCGGCCTTCGACGAAGGCTGCAGGCGTCTTTGGCCTTCAGTGAAGAACATGACGAAGAAGCCGAGCTGCCGCCTCTCCGTTACCTCATGGATTGGGATCATTGAGGGAGGGTGGCGCCAGATCGGAAAGCGTCAAGGTTCTCCCAATTCTCCCTTGACGCTTCTTCCCTCGCTGCAGCCAGGTTGATACTGTCCAGTAGTGGGCGGTTCATGTACCGGTCTACTGACGGATTGATATGTACCGCCCGATATGGGCGGTATCATTCAAAATTAAAATCCTTGCCTACGACAAAGAATTCTACATGATTGTGCATTGTCTTACGTATTGGCGATATTACCTTCTGCCACAAGAGTTTGTCATGTTGTCTGACCATTAGGCCCTAAGTTACTAAAATGCCCAAAAGAAGTTAAATGCTCGACACGCCAAGTGGGTTGAGTTTCTCAATGAATACTCATTTGTAATTAAGCATTGTTTTGACACTCAAAACAAAGCTGCTAATGCCCTTAGTAGAATTTCTAAGGGCATTTACCATTACCTGTTCCTATACAACCGATTACCCATTCCACATTTACCATTAGCAAGATGTAAGTTTAGATTTTTTTCCTTGAACTTCCTAAAATAGCCCGTGGCCATAACTCTATTCTAATTATTATTGATCGATTTTAAAAATTGACCCACTTTATCCCATGTAATAAGACCAACAACACCTTACACATTGCTAAACTGTTCTTTCGAGAAGTAATTAAATTACGTGGCTTGCCTTTAACCTTGGTGTCCGATAGGGATGTGAAATTCGCTAGCTACTTTTGGAAAACTTTTTGAAAACTATTTAGCACAACAATGAAGTTCTCTTCAGTCTTTCACCCCCATACTGATGGTCAAACTGAGGTTGTTAATCGTTCCTTGGGAAATCTTCTTAGATGTTTAGTTGGGGAGAAACCTGAAAATTGGGACATAACTTTACCCACTTCAAAATTTGCATGCAATAACTCAATCAACCGCTCCACCAGAAAAAGCTCATTTCTAATGCATATATGCTTGATTTTCCTTCCAACTTAAATATTAGTTCAGTTTTCAATGTGGAGAATTTAACTCCATGTCATGGTGTACTTTTGAGCCTCCTTTGTCTACCAATGTTTCTATAGGTGAATCCTCGCAAAGCACTGATTCTCCCACAACACAAGGATGACATAGAGGCTATTCTTGATGACCATCTTGTCACATCTACTATTAGCATTACTCAACACTTTCTTATGAAGTGGCGTGATCGTCCAACTTTCGATTTCACTTGAATTACTTTGGAGGAACTTTGCAACTTTGCATCAGACTTATTGGACTAGTCCCTTACAGATCACTCTTCGGGGTCGAGTTCTATTTCACTGGGGGATACTGATAGAGAACTATCTAGCTTTACAAATGATTTTAGAAAAAATTATTTTAAGCAAAGAAATCAATAAAAAGTCATCAATTAGTTGACCTAGAAATTCTAAGAATTGTGTTAAAAATTTAAAAAAAATATATTTTGGTCTTTCTAAGAACTCCTTTTGTATTAAGTGCACTCTTGTATTAAGTGCACTTATTTACTATTTAGGTATCCTAGAAGTCACATTTTGAATTTCTAAAAAGCATACTAATTCTATAGGAGATTACTCTTGAGAATCATCGTCTTCATTAATTATACCAAGGCTCCTAAACCCCTATAAATAGTGGAGCTTATCAATGGATCAAGCATTTTTCAGATTTGAAATGGAAAGAATTACATCTCCTCTAGTCTTACTCTCCTCCCTTATCTCACACTTGTCTTTCTCTTTCCCTCTCTTTCTCTCTACTTCCCTACTCTGTTCTACATCAATACATCTCATTTATAGTAATAAAATCACCCATATCACCCAATATGAAAGAGATGAAGATAAAAAAACAATGACATCCTACAGCTCTATGCCACCAGAACACTGCAAATAGTCACCAAGTTTATTACTCTAACCTCCTCCTTTGTACACGATGACTTGTGGCAGAATCATCAGCTACATGATACACTCCATCCACATTCGCAAACCTCATACTATAAAATGGCCGATTTCGCATCCCCTCCGAGTTCATCCGTGGAAGACATGGGATCATAAACCCATGGCTCGCAAGTAACATCATCTCTCAACCGGCTGCGCAACAACATTCCAAGAGCTGAACAACCCAACAAGAGATCTTCATCACTTCACAACAAGAACAAATTGACTACACATTGGAAGAAATCATAACTTACCACTAAAAAAACAAATACAAGGAGAAAGAAGAGACGAAAACTGGAAATTACAACATGTAGACAAGAGATCGAGGGTTTGCAGAGAGGCAGAGGTATTCGATACACTCGAGGTGTTCCACACAAAGGCGTCAGCCTCAATTGAACCGAACCAAATCGAAACACGTTATCTACTTGCGTTCGGAAAATTAGAATATAAAATAAGGCTTAAATAGAAGCAAATCAACAAATCTCATCTATGACAATGAAATCACCCAATATGAAAGGGACGAAGATAAAAGAAACAATGATATGGGTGACGTTATCAATAAGAATGAATTGTTTCCACGAAACAAATAGAAACCTCCGGGAAATATACCAAAACCAAAACTTTCTAGAAATATCGAATTCATGGGATTCTCTGAAGAGATCACTAAAAGCGAGAAGGAGATCGAGGGGAAGAAATCTCACCAGAGAGCAGCAGCAGATGGACGGAGCTAGCGAGAAACGCTTGCACGGGTACTCGAGGTATTGTTACCATAACACCCTTAGGGGTCACACGCTCTGTACCCACATTTCGTGACCGATCGACGTCAATGTGAGTCCGATTCGATACCGGCCTCCAAAAACTCACGACTCAAGTGAAAATTAGAATTAGGAGTGAACAATAATTAATTATAATAATAAAATTTTATAATAAATTATATCAAAAAATATTTAGGGTATGACAAAATAATTTCCTGTGCTTGTGTGGCTGCCACAGTATTTGGACTTGTTTGTGTAAACTACCTTGAGCTGTGGCCTCGGGGCTGACACAGCTCGATTCGGGTCCGGATGACGGGGGATCTCCAAAGGGGGTTCCTCGGACTGCTGAGGTCGCTGGCTCGGTTGGTTCGGTCGAGGAGGTCGGTCGTCGTTTCCTCCGAGAAGGGGCTCCTCGCCTGGTGCGTCCGGAGAGAATTGCCTCGTCTTCGTTCCTGCGCACAGGTCGGGTCGGGGTGCTTGACCCGACCCCTCCGATGATCAAGTTAGTTCAAGGTCGCATGATGTTTGTTGGTCCTTCTCTCTATTGTCCTCCCTCCTCTTATTTGGAACGCGAGGGTATTTATAGGAGAGTTTAGTGTTACCTGATGTACCTGCCCGTAAAGAGCAGGATCGTACCTCAGATGGCGTCCGACATCGTCGTTGGCGTGGCGTGAGGGATAGAGCCTGAGCAATCGTTAATGGGCCTCGGTTGGCGTTTCGGCCTGCGTCTGTCGAGTGCTGTCAGCTCGATAGGGACGTGGGGCGTCAGCTGATGTCACGCGAGTCTTACCATAATTATCACCCTCATCATACTCCCCCCCCCAAAGGAAGCTATGCGCCGGCTGCTGTAAGGGGGGTCCGAGGCATGACTTCGGTTTTAAGGAACTATCTCTGTCAGGCGAAAGCCAGTTCGTCGCCAAGGGCGTGGGAATCGTGGAGCTTGGTAATTTATGAGGGTTGGATGCGCAGTGGTGGCACTGAGCAGTGAATGGTCCGAGGAACCCCGAAGTATGACTCGTAGGTCAGGTTGGGCTCGGTTGTAGGAGTGGTAGGCCCCGTAGGAGCAGGTCGCGCGAGTGTGGTCTTCGGGCAGCATGGGGCCGAGGAGCACGACGCAGGCGGGCAAGCCGCGCAGGTGTGGTCCCGGGCAGCATGAGGCCGAGGAGCACGACGCAGGCGGGCATGCCACGCAGGTGTGGTCCCGGGCGGCATGAGGCCGAGGAGCATGACGTAGGCGGGCAAGCCGTGCAGGTGTAGTCCCGGGCAGCATGAGGCCGAGGAGCACGACGCAAGCGGCTGCGGCCGAGGAGCTACTTTGATCGGATCTGTAGGCTATGCTGCGGGAGGCGAGGGTGGCCGGGTGGCCTTTGGTCTGCTCGGGAGTCCAAAGGACGAACCTTTTCGCGAATCACCAGTTTTTAAGAAGACCGACGCTTCAAGCCCGCTGTTTGCCACGCGTAGCGCACCTGTTGGCCGCCCTGTCAAGCCACATTTATGGTGGAATGACGTTTGGTCATCCTGACGCGACATGCTTCAGGAAAGGTTGTTGTTTTTGGCGGGATTTTGTTTATAAGTAGTGTGCAGTTAGTCCCCCAGAAGGTCTCCTCACTCGTTTCTATTCTGCCGCTTCAGACTCCATCGTTTTGCGTCGATCGTTCCTCTTCTCTCACTAAAGGTCAGTAAGGTTGGTGTCTTCCTCCTCTTCCTCTTCATCTTCTTCTTCGGTTAAAGTTGGGAAAAAGGTGACCACGTCGAGTCCTAACTTGTCATCCGACAAAAAGGTGGCCCGGGCCCTTGAGGCCCTGATGCGGCCACACGACCTCGATTCCACCGTGAGTGAGTCGTCGCTCAGTCGCCTCCGGGATCTCTATGGCATCCCAGAGGAATTTGTCCTTCTTGCTCCCGAGCCCGACCAACGGGTGTACGATCCGATTCCCAAGTGTTTCGCCCTCACCCTTGATGCTTTTGAGGCCGGGTTATGCCTCCCATTGCACCCCATCATAACCTCTTGCATCTCATGGTGGCGCATCTCCCTGTCTCAGATGGTGCCCAACTCTTGGCGCTATCTGGTGGAGTTCCTGAGGGAGTGCCACTATGCCAACATCACCCCGACCCGATCCCTCTTCCTTTCTTGCTTTCGTCTTTCCAAGGGGTCGGGGGGCTACTATCTGTCCGCCCGAGCGGACTTCCGAGTGAGCGGGGCTACTTCCAGTAATAAGGGATGGAAGGGGTGCTTCTTTTTCGTCAGCCGTTCGGAGGACTGGGGGTTCGGGCTTCGGTGGGCTGTGTGCATGATAGACAACACCGCCCCGGCTTTGGACAACGAGGAGCACCGAGAGCTCCGGAGGCTTAAAGAAATCCTTCCAGCCTCAAGAGCCATCCGGAGTATGTCCGAGCAGTGGTTGGTCGAGGCAGGTCTTAGCCCAATGCCTCGAGGTATGCCCTAAGGGGTAGTTTTAGGGTCTCTTTTAGGGATTATCTAGTCAGCTGACCAATGTTAATGCTTTTGCGCAGAGATGTGGTTCTCCGAGCCTTGCGTGGGGGTAAGACCTCATCGGCCCCATCCACCCGTTCGCCGGCCGAGGCGAGGGCTGGCTCGAGAGAGGCTCCGATGGATGTCGAGGCCGGTCGTCCTCGAAAGAAGGCGAGGGCTTCCTCAGCAAAAGCCTCTGCGGAAGCTGCGGCTCAGCCAGCGGGGGCCGTCGCTGCACCGGCCGATCGCGCCGGGAGGAGCCTCGGGTGAGGAGAAGCTGGCTCCAGTAGGGAGGCGGTAGGGAAGGCTCCTCGAGAGCCCTCCATCCGCGAACTTTGCCATAGTCCGGTCGACGGGGAGGACGAGCCCTACCAGACGCAGGCGATGGGTGACCTCCCACAGGGCGAGACCTCCGACCCGCTGACGGCCCACTGGGAAGGCCTTACCCGAGGTAGCCGGGTGCGGGCCGACGGGGATTCCGCGGCCGGGTTTATCCGCGGAGGGCTCCATCCCGACATAGCTTGGGACCTATATACTCTGCCCTCCGAGGTCCTTCTTGGCAGGTCTACCAAGTCACTGCTATGGGTAAGTGTCATTCCGCCAGTTCGGTTGCATGTGCTCGGATAGTTTTTGTCTTGACTTGTTTGTTTACACTCTCATCAGTAGTTGTTTTCACTCTCATCAGTAGTCTTTTTTCCTAGCTTGTTGTTTGCTGATCACTTGATGCGATGTGTCATCTGATGTCGTAGTACAATTCTAACTTTTGCTAAGTCTATGTTCATCGCATTACAGAAAGAACTTTTTGAGATTTTACGAGTTCCAAGTCCTTGGCAAAGCGTGGCCCTGCATCATTGCGAGTCGGTATGTGCCGACCCTAACAACTTCGATCACCCGATAAGGGCCTTCCCAATTGGGAGCCAACTTACCACGTGCTCGGGTCAGGTTGCTAACTTTGGCCTTGCGTAAGACCAAGTCACCCAGCTTAATTGGTCGAGGCCGTACCCTACGGTTATAGATTCTAGCGACGACCCTTTTATAAGAGAGGTCTTTCAGGTGTGCGTTAGCACGCCGCTCCTCGAGTAGATCGAGATCGGCTCGCAGTCCCTAGGCCGATACCCGTTCATCGTAGCTTGCCGTCCTCGGGGTAGGGAAAACCATCTCGGGGGGCAAGACAGCCTCGATCCCAAATGAGAGGCTGTAAGGGGACTCTCCGGTTGCGGTCTTGGGGGTGGTCCGTAGGGACCATAGGATACTGGTGCTAGTCATAGGTGCCCAGCAAGCCAATCACGTGAGTGATGGCACATGTGACTTGATACAGAATCTTTTTGCTTATTATATTTTGGCGTATATCACTTTATAACTATTGCATAAATGCATATATATATTGTGATGTCCTTGGATTTGTGCAATGGGAATCAGATCGTGATGAGATCACGATAATGAGATCGATTCACCTTTAAACACATATCCTAAATAATCCCGGTCATAGGTTACTCGAGAGGGACATCGTGATAACCGGATAGATTGGTGTGCTGTATACCCGTCCATATGATGGATGCAGCTGGTCTCATAGCTGCTCGTGTAGGGACACTAGGGATACAGTACAGGTGCTCATTGGAGAATGAGTTCACTGATTGATCCGCTTACGGAATGCTGGATGGTTGATGATGCCTTATTGTCAGACAGCGATTCCGTAGTCCTAGTGGTGTATCTGGTCCTTGGACTTGAGACACCAAGGATGTCCTGTATGAGTGCTCCACTCTTTGATACCAGACTTATAGGTTTGGCTGTCCCACATCTAGTACAGCTGGTCATTGGGAGTGGTAGTCGACCTTACGAGGGCCATTGAGTGTCAATAGAGGATCATCCACTCTCGGCGTCATGAGAGGAATATCCTATGTGTTCTTGCTCAGACAAATCCCTGGCCAGGGTTATTCGGGTTGAGAGAGAAAGAGTTCTTCGGGAGAATCCGATTAGAGCGAGACTCGAGTAGAAACCGTATGGGTCTGACAGCACCATGCTCGATATACGGTCTCTGGGATATTAGATGGATGAGGGACTATAGGTACATGATAACTGAGGACAGACATGTCCAATGGATTGGATTCCCCTGTATCGTCTGGGGACTACGGCATAGTGGCCTAGTACGTCCGTAGTCGATGAGTCGAGTGAATTATTACAAAGATAATGATTCACTGAGTTAGAAGGAGTGCTGACAGGTATGACTCACGGCCAGCTCGATATTGGGCCTAGAGGGTCACACACATATGGTAGGTATTGCGATGAGTAGAGGTTCGGATATGAGATATCCGACCGAGCCCTTATCTTATTGGATGCAGATCCAATACCCACTAGGGAAGGACCCATTAGGGTTTGACATGGGATCTCTATAAATAGGAGGGATTCACAGCCTCATAGGCTAGAGTCTTTGCTTGCCTTTCCTATTCTCCTCTCCCTCTCCAGCTTAGAGGCCTGGAGTTTTGAGGAGGATCGTCGCAACCCTGCTGTGTGGATCACCGCTAGAGAGGAGGACGCTTGACCTCCTTCACCCTCTCCTAAGGATCTGCAAGGAAACAGGGATATACGATCTCCCTAGGTAACACAATCTCTATATGCAGTTTTGTGTTTTGCGGATTTTTGCGCACCAATCTTCGCACGACGACGAACATCTTTTTGGGAATCGGGGATTTTTGTTTTCTTGTTCTTCCGCTGCGCATATGATGTCGCCCCCATGATTTCCCAACAGTGGTATCAGAGCCAGGTTGTTCGTGCGAATGATTGGTTTTGAACTGCGTGTGTTGTGTTTAGGAAGAATTTTGACGTCAAAATCGTTGACGCAAAAGCGAGGAGGGGCAGCAACAGTTGCTGCTCTCGATCTGCATGCCTGCAGCCACCTGCAGCGGTAGCCGCAACCGCAGCCAGGCAGCACAGCGCCGGCGCATGCGCAAGCGCTGTGCCTGCAGCAGCCGGCCGGCGGGGCTGAGGCACCGCAGGGCAGCGCCGCGGGGCAGCAGCGCGGGCTGAGGCACCGCAGGGCAGAGGCGCTTGTGGCCGCTGCTCCCACGGGCAAAAACCCCGCAGGGGCGGCCGCCAGCGAGGCAGCACCGCCTGCGGGTGCTGCCTCGCCGGCAGAACTGCCCGCGGAGGCAGCGGCGCCCGAAGGGGGCGCCCACTCGCAACGGCAGCGCCGCCAGCGGGCGTGCCGCCTGCAGGCGAGGGCAGTGCCCTCGCCCCGCCGCACAGGCCGCCGCCGGCAGGGTGGCGGCGGCGGCAGCAACGAAAGGAGAAAGGGAATTAGGGTTTTGGGCAAAAGGACAGTTTTGCCCATGTGAATTTGAGAAATTCCAGTTTCTGTATTTTATCCAAATTACGAAAATACCCTTAGGAATTGAGAAATTCCCTACATGTCCCTGATTTCAGAAAATTATTAATTAATTAAAAGGTTTAGTTGATTATTATTTTTTATTATTATCTAGTAGTCCTACATGATGATGATAATTTATACATGTGATGTATGATGAGTGGACGGATGATCATGGACCGTGTGATGTGTGTACTTGTGATTATTATTATTGAGGTCTGCGAACCTCCATTATCTTTCTCGTTTATTGTCGGGCCTGCATGCCTATGATTAAGTTGTAATCACATGAGGAGGCGCAATGGGAGCGTGGATGCGATAGCGGGACCCACGAGACGGACGATCGTGATGCATGGAGATGCATCAAGATGTCGACGGAACCGACGAGGACGAGATTGACGATCACAGGGCATGGAGATGCACCGTTGCACATATAGATCTTGATGTGAGTGATTAGGCCTACTGGCTCGGGCCTAATCATATTAGGTTGTGGTCCATGATCATCTGATGTGATTGCTTATACACATACTAGATATGTATATATATTTGCATGCGATGTAGATATATATTAAATATGTATATGTGTGACATGTCATATTAGGAGACCAAATCTTAGAATCATCTCTCGATAATATTAAGTCGGTAAACGTGAGGCAATTAGATTGACCCACGTGGCCTTCCATCGTTATGAGTAGGAACCGATTCCCGGTGTAGGTTGAGTTGGTCGAGTCCCTCGAGACTCACCTATATCGCGATTCGCTATCTTGCTTACGACATAGAGATGTCACCGGTGACCTGAGGGCATGGTATACTTGGTCGAGTCCCTCGAGGGTATATCATCAAATCAGACTCATCTTGTAACGAAGGTGTTGACTTAACCGAGCATCATGGTTGGTCGAGTCCCTCGAGGCCATGGTGATTCGGAGGCCGAACATGACGGGAATCACAAGGAGTTGTGATCGGCAAGAGTTGCCTAGGATGGATGCCAGATCCATTCTCCTACATGTCCTCAAATTGTTTGAGGAACAGGGAAGGACTCAACGATATGAGATATCCAAGAGCATTTTCCGCGCTAGGATGACTGAGGGGACACCGGTTCAGAACCATGTCCTAAAGATGATAGAGTGGATAGAGAAACTCACAGGTCTAGGAATGGCCATAGAGAATAACTTGTGTGTGGACATTGTGCTTCAGTCCCTACCAGATTTCTTTTCACAGTTCATAATGAATTTTAATATGAACAAGCTTGAGGTGACTCTCCCAGAGCTCCTCAATATGTTGAGGGAGGCAGAGAGTACTATTAAGAAAGAGAAGCCAGTTCTCTACACTAGTGAGACCAGAAAGAAAAGGAAAGCAGAAAGGTCCCTTAAGAAGGGAAAGGGCAAGGGCAAACAAGGTAAAGCAAAGGTTGCTAAGAAAGACCCAACAAAGGACAAAGGCCAGTGCTTCCACTGTGGTAAAGATGGGCATTGGAAGAGAAACTGCAAAGAGTACCTTGCAGAAAGGGCGAAACAAAAGCTTGATGAAGCTTCAAGTACATTCATGATCAGTCTCCATTTGTCAGACTCTTATGATAACACATGGGTATTGGATACCGGTAGTGCTTATCATATATGCAATTCGTTGCAGGTTCTAGCAAGGCCTAGGAGACTAGAGAGAGGCAAGATGGACCTCAAGATGGGTAATGGAGCAAAAGTTGCTGTATTAGCTGTTGGCGAGGTCGCCCTACATCTGCCTAGTGGAGCTTTTATTGCATTAGATGCATGTTATTTTGTTCCTTCTATTATCAAAAACATTATCTCCATTTCATGTTTAACAGTTAGTGTATATAAATTTGTTTTTGAGAACAATGGTTGTTCGATATTATTAGATGATAAGATCATCACGAAAGGAACATTGCATAATGGTTTATTTATGTTAGACACCACTCCACATATCATGAATGTAAATGTGTCCAAAAGGAAACGAGATGAGTTGAACAATGCATACCTGTGGCATTGTAGGCTAGGTCACATCCATGAAAGAAGGATTCAAAAGTTGCTAAATGATGGATATCTAGATCCATTCGACTATGTGTCATATGCAACTTATGAGCCTTGCATTCGTGGAAAACTGACCAAATCTCCATTTAGTAGAACTGGAGAGAGAGCCAATGAGTTGTTGGAACTCATACATAGTGATGTATGTGGACCCATGTCAACTCATGCCATTGGAGGTTACTCCTACTTCATTACATTTACTGATGATTTCTCAAGGTATGGATATGTGTACTTAATGAAGTATAAGCCCGAGGCCTTTGAGAAATTCAGAGAGTATAAGAATGAGGTGGAGAACCAGACTGGAAAGAGTATCAAAACTCTTCGATCAAATCGAGGAGGTGAATACTTAAGTACAGAGTTTACTCAGTTCCTCAAGGACCATGGGATATTATCCCAATGGACACCTCCTTATACACCTCAGCTCAATGGTGTCTCTAAAAGGAGAAATCGTACATTATTAGATATGGTACGGTCCATGATGAGTTTCGCTGACCTACCCATCTCATTCTGGGGATATGCCCTAGAAACCGTAGCTTACCTTCTGAACAGAGTTCCAACTAAGTCGGTAGTGTCTACACCATATGAGATATGGAAAGGGAAGAAGCATGATCTTAAGGTTGTTAAGATTTGGGGCTGCCCTGCCCATGTTAGAAGACACAACCCCGATAAGTTAGAATCAAGGACAGAGCGATGCAAATTTGTGGGATACCCCAAGGAAACTTGTGGGTATTATTTCTATCATCTCGAGGACAAAAAGGTCTTTGTAGCTAAGAGAGCAGTGTTCCTTGAGAAGGAACACATTCTTGGCGGAGACAGTGGGAGAATGATAGAGTTGAGCGAAGTTAGAGAACCAAGCTCAAGCACCACTCTACAGCCTTAGTCTGTTCAGGTACCTAATACACAAGTATCAACTTTACGCAGGTCTGATAGAGTATCCCATCCTCCTGAGAGATATGTGGGACATATTAGAGCAGAGGATGTAGAGGATATTGATCCTTAGACCTACGAGGAGGCTATTATGAGTATAGACTCCGGGAAGTGGAAAGAAGCCAAGAATTCTGAGATGGATTCTATGTACTCCAATAAGGTTTGGAACCTAGTTGATGCGCCCGAAGGTATTGTACCCATCGGTTGCAAGTGGATCTTTAAGAAAAAGATCGGAGTAGATGGAAAGGTAGAGACCTATAAAGCAAGGCTAGTGGCTAAGGGGTATCGTCAAAGGCAAGGTGTTGATTACGACGAAACTTTCTCACCCGTAGCAATGCTAAAATCCATCAGAATTCTATTGGCTATTGCAGTACACTATGATTATGAGATCTGGCAAATGGATGTGAAAACCGCATTCCTCAACGGGAATCTCGAGGAGGAGGTGTATATGATGCAACCTGAGGGATTCGTGTCCAAGAACTGCCCAGATAAGGTGTGTAGGTTGCTTAGATCCATTTATGGACTAAAGCAAGCTTCCCGAAGTTGGAACATAAGATTTGATGAGGCAATCAGATCTTATGACTTCGTTAAGAACGAAGATGAGCCTTGTGTATACAGAAAGGTAAGTGGGAGCGCTATCACCTTTTTGGTGTTATATGTGGATGACATCCTCATCATTGGGAATGACGTAGGAATGCTATCCACAGTAAAGACTTGGTTATCTAGACACTTCTCCATAAAGGACTTAGGGGAAGCATCCTATATCTTGGGGATTAGAATCTATAGAGATAGATCCAAGAGGATGCTTGGCTTGTCCCAGTCCAGGTACATAGAAACCATTGTCAAAAGGTTTGGCATGGAAAATTCCAAAGGGCAAACATGAATATGATACCTTATGCCTCAGCAATAGGGTCTATCATGTATGTCGTGCTATGTACTAGGCCTGATATAGCGCATGCTCTGAGTGTCACGAGCAGGTATCAGGAGGATCTAGGCTTGGAGCACTGGAAAGCAGTAAAGTGTATCCTTAAGTACTTGAGAAGGATTAAGGATCTTTTACTAGTATATGGAGGTAATAGCCTTAAGGTTGAAGGCTACATTGACTCAAGTTTTCAATCTGATGTCGATGATAACAAGTCAAATTCAAGGTATGTGTACACCTTGAATGGAGGAGCAGTGTGCTGGAAGAGTTCCAAGCAAGATACCACTGCTGACTCGACCACAGAGGCGGAGTACATTGTTGCATCAGATGCAGCAAAAGAGGGAGTTTGCGTGAAGATGTTCATCACAGATTTGGGAGTCGTTCCGAATAGCGAGAAGTCGACTTCCTTATATTGCGACAACTATGAGGCGATTACTCAAATAAGGGAACTCGGGTCTCATCAGAAGTATTCTGAGAAGGTTCCAGCTTATCAGAGTGATCGTAACCCGAGGAGATGTAGCAGTGGAAAGAGTTCCATCCGAAGATAACATTGCAGATCCACTGACAAAGCCGTTGTCTCAGATTATCGTTGAGCGTCATAGGAGTCTGATGGGGATCAGACACATAGGTGATTGGCTTTAGGTCAAGTGGGAGATTGCTAGTCATAGGTGCCCAGCAAGCCAATCACGTGAGTGATGGCACGTGTGACTTGATACAGAATCTTTTTGCTTATTATATTTTGGCGTATATCACTTTATAACTATTGCATAAATGGATATATATATATATATATATATATATATATATATATATATATATATATATATATATATATATATATATATATATATATATATATTGTGATGTCCTTGGATTTGTGCAATGGGAATCGGATCGTGATGAGATCACGATAATGAGATCGATTCACCTTTAAACACATATCCTAAATAATCCCGGTCATAGGTTACTCGAGAGGGATATCGTGATAACCGGATAGACTGGTGTGCTGTATAGCCGTCCATATGATGGATGCAGCTGGTCTCATAGCTGCTCGTGTAGGGACACTAGGGATACAGTACAAGTGCTCATTGGAGAATGAGTTCACTGATTGATCCGCTTACGGAATGCTGGATGGTTGATGATGCCTTATTGTCAGACAGCGATTCCATAGTCCTAGTGGTGTATCTGGTCCTTGGACTTGAGACACCAAGGATGTCCTGTATGAGTGCTCCACTCTTTGATACCAGACTTATAGGTTTGGCTGTCCCAGATCTAGTACAGCTGGTCATTGGGAGTGGTAGTCGACCTTATGAGGGCTATTGAGTGTCAATAGAGGATCATCCACTCTCGGCGTCATGAGAGGAATATCCTATGTGTTCTTGCTCAGACAAATCCCTGGCCAGGGTCATTCGGGTTGAGAGAGAAAGAGTTCTCCGGGAGAATCCGATTAGAGCGAGACTCGAGTAGAAACCGTATGGGTCTGACAGCACCATGCTCGATATACGGTCTCTGGGATATTAGATGGATGAGGGACTATAGGTACATGGTAACTGAGGACAGACAGGTCCAATAGATTGGATTCCCCTGTATCGTCTGGGGACTACGGCGTAGTGGCCTAGTACGTCCGTAATCGATGAGTCGAGTGAATTATTACAGAGATAATGATTCACTGAGTTAGAAGGAGTGCTAACAGGTATGACTCACGGCCAGCTCGATATTGGGCCTAGAGGGTCACACACATATGGTAGGTATTGCGATGAGTAGAGGTTCAGATATGAGATATCCGACCAAGCCCTTGTCTTATTGGATGCAGATCCAATACCCACTAGGGAAGGACCCATTAGGGTTTGACACGGGATCTCTATAAATAGGAGGGATTCACAGCCTCATAGGCTAGAGTCTTTGCTTGCCTTTCCTATTCTCCTCTCCCTCTCCAGCTCAGAGGCCTGGAGTTTTGAGGAGGGTCGTCGCAACCCTGCTGTTTGGATCACCGCTAGAGAGGAGGACGCTTGACCTCCTTCACCCTCTCCTAAGGATCTGCAAGGAAATAGGGATATACGATCTCCCTAGGTAACACAATCTCTATACGCAGTTTTGTGTTTTGCGGATTTTTGCGCACCAATCTTCGCACGACGACGAACATCTTTTTGGGAATCGGGGATTTTTGTTTTCTTGTTCTTTCGCTGCGCATATGATGTCGCCCCCATGATTTCCCAACAACTGGGGAGCTCATCCACCCAAGCTGATCGGGCCACTGATACTCTCCTCCTAAGTCCATCCAGAATAGATCGGTTAGTTACTTCGGCCAACGCGTTCGTTTGGAGATGGACCACAGAGCTGAACCTTAGCTGAATCCCATAGTTCGCACAGAACTCCTGGAACTGAGCACTAGTGAACTGGGATCCATTGTCCGTGATGATGGCTTCGGGCAAGCTGAACCAGGTCACGATGTTTTTCCAAACGAATTTCTCCACTTGCCGCTCCGTGATCGTTGCTAGTTGCTCGGCTTCTACCCATTTGGTGAAATAATCTACGCCCACGACAATGTATTGTCGTTGCCCCGAGGCCGGTGGGAAAGGACCGAGGAGGTCCAATCCCTATTGCGCGAACAGCCACACACAGTCGATGGGGGATAGGGGGACCGCCGGCTACCGGGGCGTTCGGGCATGCCTCTGGCAGGGGCCACATTATTGCACGTAGATTCTCGCGTCTCGGGACATGGTGGGCTAATAGTATCCTTGACGAAGGATTTTGTAGGCCAAGGTTCGACCAGCAATATGCTCCCCGCAGATTCCCTCGTGGACCTCGATCAAGACTGCCTGCGCTTCATCAGGCTCGAGGCATTGCAGCAGAGGTTGCGAGAAGGATCGCTTGTAGAGCCGTGCGTTCACCTCAGAATACCATGCCTGCGTTCGGCGAATGCGCCACGCCGTGGCCTCGTCGTTAGGAAAAATCCTGTCGCGTTTGAAGAGCAGCATCTCCTGTACCCACGTGGCGCGCACCTCGGCAGGAGTTATAGTCGAAACTGAGATGGCGCGGAATGGGAGCTCTTTAACCTCGGAGTGGTTTCCGTGGTCTGGTCTTGAGGCCATCTTCGCCAACTCGTCGGCTCATTCATTTTGGCTAATCGGCACCCTGGATATCGTAAAGTGGGAGAAATTGGAGGCTAGGCTTTTTACCTCCGCTAAGTACTTTGCCATGGTCGGTTCCCTGGCCTCGTATCCGCCGCTGAGTTGCTCGGCCACGAGTTGCGAGTCAGTGAAGATGTGGATGGCGTCCACCTGCATTCCAAGGGCCAGCTTGAGTCCTGCTAGGAGCGCCTCGTACTCGGCTTCATTGTTGGTTGCCCGAAACCCGAAACGGAAGGAGCGTTCGAACGAGCGTCCGTCGGGGGTCGAGAGTGCCAACCCCGTGCCCGCGCTGCTGGAGGTAGCCGAGCCATCCACGTGTAGGTCCCATGCCTCCTCTGACTGCTCGGAGCTTCCATTTTCGTCTTGAACCAGTTCCGCGATGAAGTCGGCCACGGACTGGGCTTTGATAGTAGTCCTCGGTATATAATGTATGTCGAATTCTCCGAGTTCTACCAACCACTTGAGGAGCCGTCCTGCAACATCAAACTTAGATAGAACCTGCCGGAGCGGCTGGTCAGTGATTACCTCGATCGGGTGAGCCTGGAAGTAGGGGCGTAACTTCCGGGACGCTAGCACGAGCGCCAGAGCGAGCTTCTCGATTGGCGGATACCGCTCCTCGGGCCCGTTCAGGACATGGCTGATGTAGTAGACTGATAGTTGTTCCCCAGAAGCCTCTTTGGTGAGGATGGAGCTGACCGCGTGCTGGGAGGCGGCTAAGTAAATGCTGAGCTTATCCTCGAGAGTAACTGAGGCAAGGCGGGGGAGGTTGGCCAAGTGCCGCTTGACTTGTCCAAAAGCCTCTTCACACTGCGCCGTCCACCGGAAGTCCTTTGGGTACTTCAACGCCCGGAAGAAGGGGAGGCAACGATCACCAGACCGGGATAGAAACCGGGATAAGGCGGCTAGCCTTTCGTTTAGTCGCTGCAAGTCCTTGACTATCCGAGGGGTCTGCATGTTGAAGACCGCCTGAACTTTTTTCGGATTCACATCGATTCCTCTTTCATGCACGATGAATCTGAGGAACCTACCCGAGCTGACGCCAAAAACGCACTTCACCGGGTTTAGTCGTAGGCCATACCTCCGGATTGTGGAGAATGTCTCAGCCAAGTCGGTCAGGTGGTCTGCCGCCATGCGACTCTTTACGATCATGTCGTCGACATAGACTTCGACGTTTCGCCCGATTTGTGCGGCAAACATTTTGTTCACGGCCCTCTGATAGGTAGCGCCCGCATTTTTGAGCCCGAACGGCATGACTTTGTAGAAATATACCCCTAGATCGGTGATGAAAGCCGTGTGCTCTTGGTCCTCGGGCGCCATTCTGATCTGGTTGTAGCTGGAGAAGGCGTCCATGAACGACAGGCGGGCGTGCCCGGTAGTTGCGTCGACCAGCTGATCGATCCTTGGGAGGGGATAGTAGTTTTTTGGGCATGCATGATTGAGACTGGTATAGTCGATCATGATTCTCCTCACTTGGGCATTAGCGATTTGAGCCATTATTACCAGCGCTTCGTCATGCTCCGGTCGCTTGACGTCCTCGGGAGGGAATGCGACCTTAGGGTCGGGGCCGCGTTAGGGAGCGTCGGTCCTGGCGGAACGGGCGTATGCCTTCTTCCCAAACATACTGGTTCTGCCAGTCGTCGGTCCTCCAGTGATGACATCAATGTGGCACTCCACGGGGCCCTCCGGGCGAGGTGAGGACTCCCTGTTCTGTCGGATATACCGACTAAGGTGACCCCTGCAGACAAGCACCTCGATCTGCCGTTTCAGTTCGCGACAGTCTTCGGTGTCGTGCCCGCTTTGCCTGTGAAAGCGACAATACTTGGACTAGTCGGCGAGCTCTCACGGGTTTTTCATCAGGACGGGGGCCCTGAGCAGCCCTCTCTCCTTTATCTGGAGAAATATCTCCGTTCGGGATGCGCCCAGAGGGGGCAAAGGAGGCCTCAGAGCGGGCGGGTCAGATCGGTCCAGCCTGTGCCTAGTCACGGCAGGTTGTTGCTCGCGAGTCGGCTCTGGCTTGACCCTCGTGTGCTCTTCCCGCTT